>NW_027530006.1:2283567-2327230 GCF_008692635.1 Crocuta crocuta | reverse complement strand
CTTCCTTCCTTCCTTCCTTCCTTCCTTCCTTCCTTCCTTCCTTCCTCTCTCCTTCCCTCCATCTTTCTCTTTCTTTTATTTCTTTTCTTTCTTTCTTTCTTTCTTTCTTTCTTTCTTTCTTTCTTTCTTTCTTTCTTTCTTTCTTTCTTTCCTTTGTCTATGCCATGGAAAACTCCGAGACATTTTAATATTTAGCTGCAGTATTTCCTGACTGAAGTGTTCAGTAGTCCTAGTTTAAATACAGGTTTTAAACATTTAAAGGTTAAATTTCAAAATACAAAATCACAAGGACTCTCATCATATCATTTATCTTCAGTTGTCTTTAAAACTGAACAGTAAATTCCTGAAGAGGAGGCTTTCTATTTTTATTTTATTTTATTTTTTGGAGTCTCAGTGGTTAGCACAATGTTTTAAATTTTAACCCATACTCCATTTATTAGAACATCTTAGAGGTGACCCCTTAGCCACACCATCATTACCCTTTAGTTCTGGGCCCCATATGATTCACCTTCATTCATAGTGATAGCTATCCATGCCTCCACTTTAGCCCCTCCAATAGTATTCATTCAGCTTTCACTAAAGCATAATCTTTCTAAAATAATAAGAAAGCTATTTCATTATCTGTCTGTGGTATCCCTTTCCCCATGGCATATAGCTTCTTTCGGATCTAGTGTCTGCTTTAATAATGAGTCTCAGTCCTATAGTATCCCTGCCCCACTTCTATTCCTGCCACAAGCCTCCATAGGTACACTCTTTACCCTGCCACATAATCAGCCTTCCATGGCAATCATGAGACTGTTCGATGCAAATGCTGTGCTTCTGCCTGGACTGCCAGCTAACTCCAGTTTATTTTTTTAAAACTTAACACCTTGGGAAAAGCTATCCCTGACTTAATCTTCCTGCATGATCCTATTCTTGATTGCTGTGTATACATTTGTCTATTTTAACAGCACTCCATTTTAAATCTACCTCCCTGAATAAATTCATGGAGAATGGCCATCTGCACAAGTCTTGAGGAGAAAGCAAGTCTGCATATTGCTTTAGATCTAAAAGGGCCAGGTACTCATGCTCCCAGCCTCCCATGAAGCCAATGACAACCATGTAACCCAGTCTTGGCTAATCAGACATGCTACCATAGATAAATCAAGAGCCGGGGCACAAAGGAGCAGGAGCAATGGAAAAACCTGTGTTGTTTGCAACAACAGCAGTGATACCATGTTCCTAGGTGGGGAGGTGGTGTCCAGCATGAATCAGCAGAAGCATAGTCTCCAACTCCCTGTTCCACGGGTAGTGGCAACAGCCCCAGCTAATTTGGTTCTGTAGCACCCTTTTCTTGGCTTTGAACCTAATAGCTCAGTCATCCTTTGTTATGATTCATTCTCTGACTTTGATTCCCTGACCTCCCACTCATTCTGTAGGTTGTCCAGCATAATTTCAATAATAATAATTAAAAATTAAAAATTATCTTCTACCTGATCTTGACAGGCTTTACTTCAGTTGTCTGGCTTTTACCTTTAACAATATAATTGAGAGTGTCTCTTCTGTGAGTTCTATAACACCTTTGGCATAACTCTGTCATAGAATTGGTTGTATGTTATTGTAATCTGTCTAATTATCCTTCCCCATTATATTGTAAGGGTATTAGGATAGACATTATGTTGTATTTGTCTTTCAACACTCTATACTCAGACAATGACCAACATAGATAAGGCTCAATAAAGGCACACTGAATTTAAAAATTGTTAATAATGGAAAAGATGATGATTTCAGGGCTGTAGTTGGTACCATGAAAGTGTTAGAAGTTTTTTCCAGTTTTAGCTTTCTAAGCTTATTATTAATCTGTTGTACTAAACCGTCTTTATAGAAGGAAAGATATGGCATAAAAAATCTGCTGATTCATCTTACATTCATACAATGCATGTCTGGGTATTTTCTTTGTGTCAGATACTGTTTCAGGTAATAGTTATAAATAATTATAGTAGTAAAAAGCACAAAACAAAAAATAATAATAGTCTTTGCTTTCTAAGATTATAAATACATAAGTAGAGCCATGAAAAGAGCCTTTTTGGGGCATGCTGAAAGGGAGGACTCTGGAAGAAGACAGATGCTTCGCTAAGCCTCAAAGTACTTAGGAGTTAGTAGACAAGGTTGACCTAAATGGGGTAATCAATGACATTTTAGGAATAGAGAGTCATATTAAAAACCCAAAAGAAAATTATTTAATGGTATGTTAAATTTTAAATGGTATAAGAAAAATAGCATTGCTTTGAAAAAAAATTTATAAATCTTAAATTACCGTGATGTAAAATGTTCTTCCACACAACATGGAAACTATGGCAGAAAACGCTCTGGCTTTTCAGCCAGGAACTTCTGGTTCTGGTCCTAAGTCCTATAGTAACTGACCAGGAGTTAGCATACTGCTCATCTGAGTTGTAAAGTCTTCACATATTTATTGAGAAAACTACTCTTTCCTGGTTCAGGCAGCCCTCAAATGCATATCATCCTGATTGCAAAGGATGGGTTTCTTCCAGGAAATAATAGACTGTCATTGTTGATGTGGGACTGGAAATAGATGATGACAGAGTGGTTTTCCTGCATAAAGCAATAGACACTGGAAAAGACATCTCAGTAATTCCTTCTCACCTCTTCTACCTACCTTCATTACACCTGAACATCATGGAGGAATATGAAAGGATCTGAAGACAAAGTGAACTTCTCCTTTTCTCACCTACTTGATAAGATTACCATATGTTGCACATACTTAGGAAAGAAAAGACATGGGATTGTGGTACCGGGGTTAAAGATGTAGTGAAAAGGAACTTAGCTAAACTTTTGTGTTGAGGAATGTATTGGGCAATAAAATTTCTTGATCATTTGGGTAGGGGAAAGGAACATTTTGTTCTGGGGTAGTTTACTTTGGAAAGTAACCGTGATTTTGCATATTATACTCAGTGAACTTTAGAAGCAGAAGGCTTGATTTATTCTCCCTACTTGGTAACACTGCATTCAGCCTTCAAGTGAAGCTTTCTGTTCTCACTCATTACAAAAATGTTCATTGGAAGAGACTCTCATTTGAATCTCATAGGTTTTGAAAGATATCAAGAAGAGAGAGAGTGAAGAATATCAGTTAGCTTATAAAACTAGAAGGAACTATACAGAGTTCAAATGCTTTTTGGGTGTGCATATGTTTTGGTTGTGGGAACCTTGATTATGAGTCCCATTAAGGCCATACACAGTAGGGAAGAAACATTTCACAATGGAATGTCAGTGCTCTAACCAAAAGTTGGGGAAAGTCACACTCCACAATATATTATCTTTTTGGTTGCCTTTTCCAGAGGCTTCACAGGGTTTCATTCCATTGGAATAGGTAAGTAAGGGGGAAGGGAAGTTTAAACAGAATCCATGCAGAAAAATGCATTCATCAAAATGGTGGCAAGGATGTGAGCACTGAAATTAGTCAAATGGATAGTTCTAAAAAATAGATATTCTAGTCCAAGAAACCTTAGATTTATAGTTGGTTGCTTCAAAATATCTATTTACTGGACTTCAGCTCCTTCCTAAATAATTTTGTATTTTTAACAACTTGATGTGTGTACATGTAGCCTCTTTGAGACCTGCACAGTGGGATCTGTTTTCTTTTTATTTGGCAAGTGGATCCCTGCTGTTAAATCTTTTAAGAGATTATAGGAAATTCTACAAAGCCAAGGCTTTGTATATCAGTTATATTAGCGCTCGTAGGCAAACTGAAGGGTCAGTAGCTATCCTAAACACAAGCTACATTAGGATTTTTAAATACTTTGACCTTGAGTAGCTCCAAAGGTGCCTATACCTGATTTTTTCACATTTTTTGTTACTCTTTTGGCTGGATATCTTAATTAACAAACACTTTAAATATATTGCTAATAATCATTAGGTGACATTATTTGATTACATTAATATTTTAGAGTTGACAGTAACTGTCAAGTAAACTCCTTTTTAGATAGATATCAATGGGATGTCATCACTCTTTATACATCATACTATCAGGGCGACCCTTTAAGAAACTAGTATATAGTTACAACATAGATTTTTACACTCAAGAGAAACTATTAAAAGAAAAGTTATCATGATGATGATACAGGTCTTAAGAGAAAAATATGAGGTACATATTAGAAGTGCCTAAAAATAAACAAATAACTAAAAATGTCCACTTTCAAAAAAGGTTTCTTTTTCTTAGGGTGTTAGTGATTCTTTGCATTTAAATTTTAAAAATTTTTAAAAAACAATAATACAAACACAAATCTGGTGTATTTTTTATCAAAGAAGGTGAATTTCCTGGGAAAGGTAAAGTTGTCAGAATTTTAACTACAGAAATGTTGATGAGTGATGACTAATTATATAGAAGTTTGTTGTTTTCAAACTCTTAATGCTAAAGGGTACAAAATTTTTTGGCGCAAACATTGTTAATACTTTGTCTTATATCGGGATCATGAGGGTTATCTTCTAAAATCTTAGTATGTGGTAATGCACTTAGTACACATTTCACTCTCCACACTTTTGAGTAACTAATGTTAATTTTCCTATCAGTCTCTTCTTATGAGTGTTTTGTTCAACAGTAGCCAGTGAAGAACTAAGATAGGAAGTAGAAATTGGAATGGCCTACATTAGACTCACAGATTGCATTCTTCTTGAGGGTTTGCATCATTTATTTATTGGGCTCCCACTATATGTTTCCTAGCTTTATTCAGATATAATTGACATACAACATTGTGAAAGTTTAAGGTATGCAATGTGATGATTTGAAACAACTATACATTGCAAAATAATTACCACTGTAGGGCTAGTTAACACCTATTGCCTCATATCATGACCATTTTGTTTTGTGGTAAGGACATATAAGATTTAGTCTCAGCAAGCTTCAGGAGTGTGATACAGTGTTGTGAATTATAATCACCATGCTCTACATTAGATCCCTAGCGCTTATTCATCTTCTAAGTGAAAGTGCAAGATACTGGCCTGCAATTATCTTGTCTTTTGCTTTGGTATCAGAATAATGCTGGCCTCATAAATTAAATTTGAAAATTTTCCATCTTCTTCAATATTTTAGAAGAATTTGCATTAGTTTTTCATTAAATTCTTGGTAGAAGTCACCAGGGAAACCATCTGGCACTAGGCTTTTCTTTTTTGGGAGATTTTGATTACTTATTCAGTCTTCTTACTAATTATTGGTCTGTCAGAGTGTCTATTTCTTTGTGATTCAGTCTTGGTAGGTTGTATGTTTCCAGACATTTATCTACTTCTGTGTCATCCAATTTGTTGGTATGTTATTATCCACAGTAGTTTTTAAAGATCTTTATTATATCAGTGGTATCAATTGTAATGTCTCCTCTTTCATTTATGATATTATTTATTTGATTCTTCTACTTAGTTGTTTAGCTAAATTTGTTTTCTTAGCTGTCTAGCTAAGAATTTTCAATTTTGTTTATTTTTTAAAAAAATAGCTCTTACTTTTGTCAATGTTTTCTGCTATTTCATTTATTTCTGCTCTAATTTTTCTTATTTCCCTTCTTTTTGCTTAACTTGGGGCTCATTTGTTTGTTTCTTTGCTTATTGTGTTTGTTGCTGCTGTTGTTGTTTACTTAATGTAGTAATGCATTGATATGGATTTCCCCCTTAGAGCTATTTTTCTATATTCCATAAGTTTTGATATTTTGTGCTTCCATTTTCATTTGTTTCAAAGTATTTTTTTATTTCTTTTTTGACCCTTTGGTTGTTCTGGAGTGTGTGGTTTAATTTTCATGTGTTGTGAAACTTCCAATTTTCCTCCTGTTATTGATTTATAGTTTTATACTGTTATGGTTATAAATGACACCTGGTATGATTTTGATCTTCCTCAATTTTCTAAGACTTGTTTTGTGACCTATCATAGGATCTATGCTAGAAAATGTTTTCTGTGAACTGGACAAAAATGTGTATTCTGCTGCTGTGGCAGAAATGTCCTATATATGTCTGTTAGGTTCATTTGGCCTAAAGTAGAAGTTCAGTGTTTCCATATTGATTTTCTGTATGGACGACCTATCCATTGGTAAAAGTGTGTTACTGAAGTCCCCCATTATTATTGTATTGGTGTTTATTTCTGTCTTCAAATCTGTTAGTATTTGTTTAATATATTTAGGTGCTTAGATACTGGACGTATAAATATACTATCATAGTCTCTTGATGAATTGACTATCATTATCTGATGACTTTTTTTTTTAAGTTTATCTGTTTATTTTGAGAGGAAGAGAGAGAACATGGCCAGGGGAGGGAATGAGAGAAAGAGAGAAACCCAAGTAGGCTCTGCCACCAGTGTACCATCAGGGGCTAAAACTCACGAACCGTGAGATCATCACCTGAGCCAAAACCAAGAGCTGGATACTAAAGTAAGCCACCCAGGTGCCCTTTTGATAGCCTTCTTTTGTCTCTTATTTAGGTTTTAAGGTTTTCTGTTTTTTCTTTTGTGTTTTTGTTTGTTGTTTTCCCTCACACTCAGTTAATCCTCTCATATGGGAATGAAAAGGCCACTTCTGAAGTGAAAAATACTCGTCAGAATACAGGGACTTAATGTTCCTACCTCTTTTGAGGTCTTCTACACGGCCCCATTCCAAATTTCAGGATCTCAGTCTTCCAAATAAATGTTCCCACTTTAATAGTAGATAGCCTTTGAGGCATAGCATTATGGTTTTTGCCTTAAAGTATATCTTGTGTGATAAAATACTGTAACCCTTGTTTTCCTTTGTTTTTTACTTGCATGGAATATCTTTTTCTATCCCTTCACTTTGAAACTATGTATATCCTTAAAGCTGAAGTGTCTATTGTAGACCACATATATTGGGTTTTGTTTGTTTGTTTTGTTTTGTTTGCTTATTTTTGTTCATTTGTTTGTTTTTTGAATTCAGCCACTCTGACTTTTGACTTAATAATTTCATCTATTTACATTGAGAGTAATTATTGATAGGCAAGGACTGCTAATGCAGTTTTATTAATTGTGTTCTGGCTATTTTATAGTTTATAGTTTCTTTTTTCTTTTTCCCTTTCTCCCTCTCTTGCTGATTAGGAATCGATGATTTTTCTTAGTGGTATGTTTTGATTTTCTTTTTGTTATCTTTTGTTTATTTATGGTTGCCTTTTGCTTGTGCCTCTTACAAGGCTTACATAAAACATCTTATAGATATAACAGTCTATAGGTGATACCTTAACTTTGATTTGATGCAAAAACTCTACTCTCTTATTCTCCGACCCTTTTAGGTTTTTAATGTCACAATTTGTCTCTTTTTATATTATGTATTCATCAGCCTATTATTGTAACTATAGCCTTTTAATACCTTTTTTAAACCTTTATAGTAGAGTTAAGTGGTTCACACACCACATAACAGTGTTTGAATGTTCAGAATTTGATGTATCCTTATCTTTACCAGTTTGTTGTATATTTTCATTTTTTCTTGTTATTAATCAGCTGCCATTCAGTTTTGGTTGAGAATTCCTTTCAGCATTTTTTTTGTGTGTGTGAGGAAAGTCTAATGATGATGAACTTCCTCTGCTTTTGGTTATCTGGGTAAATCTTTATCTTTTCTTTATTTCTGACAGAAAATTTTGCTAGATAGAGCTTTCTTGGTTTACTTTCTTCTTATTATTTTTCTGTCATTGTTTTGTGTATATAATCCTACTCTTTCCTGTCCTTTAAGATTTCTTCTGAGAAATCTGCTGATTGCTTTATGAAAGTTCCCTTAATTTTTATATGTGCCTTGGAGAAGACCTCTTTAAATTGAGTTTGTTTGGTGACATATGAGCTTCATAAACTTGGGTATCTAAATCTCTCCCAAGATCTGCAAAGTTCTCAGGCATTAATTTCTTAAAATAAGCTTTCTGCCCTCTTCTCCATCTTTTCCCCTTTGAAACCCCGATAATGAATAAAATGTTTCTTTTGATGATATTTGATAGATCACATAGGCTTTCTTCACTCTTTTTTATTCTTTTTTTCTTTGTTCCCTTCAGACTGAATAACTTCAAAGTTCCTATCTTCTAATCTGTAGATTCTTTCTTTTGCTTAATCCATTCTGGTATTGATGCTCCCCATTGTGTTTCTTGTTTCATTCATTGTATTCTTTAGCTCCAGAGTTTCTATTTGACTCTCTCTTATGATTTTTATCTCTTTGTTAAACGTGTCATTTTGTTTGTATGCTGTTTTCTTTTAGCTAATTGAGTTTCCTCAAAACAGCTATTTTGAATTCTTTATTGAATAAATTTGGGATCTCCAGTTATTTGGGATTATTACTGAAAGATTATTGTGATTCTTTGGTGATGTCTTGTTTCCTTGATGTTCTATATTTGAAGTATTGTGTTGCTGTCTTTGAATTTGCAGTAGCAGTCACCTCTCAAGTCATTACTAACTGATTTCAGGAGAGAAATGCCTTCCTTCATTTCGATAGGGAGTCTGAGGCTTTCTCAGTCTTTCTATGGATATCTATGCTTTATGTTTTTGTTTCCTGTTGTAGTAGGATTCTTAAGCTTTCATGCTTAAGAGGAGAGAGAGAGAGCAAGCATGAGTGGAAGAGGGGCAGAGAGAGAGACAGACAGACAGAATCTGAAGCAGGCTCCAAGCTCTGAGCTGTCAGCACAGAGCCTGACCTGGGTCTTGAACCCAGGAACTGCGAGATCATGACCTGAGCCGAAGTTGGATGTTCAACCAACTTAGCCACCCAGGTGCCCCAGTTTGTGTGTCTTTTCTTGATCCTGCAATGTACCATCTCAGGAGGTGGGGCTAAAATTCAGGTTTCTGGGTTGTTTTCCTTAGTTCATAGATTCATGTTGGCTTTCTATGTATTTTCACTGGATGTCTGCCAAAGCTCATGCTTGCTACCTTTTGGCCCATGCATAGAGAGCCAGTCATAGTTTGGGAGTGTGTGTGGATGAGGTGTACAGAGCACTGGGGATGCCTGTGGGCAGGCTGAGGTGATCTATGGACAAAGTGTACCCATCAGGTCATGGATGGATTTCTTGATGGAATCTGCAATGCAGTTAGTGGGATCTATCTCTCTTTGTTCTGAAAGTTCTGTGTGCTTTCTCTCCACCTGTTCCTACACCCCATGACTCATGACTCCATAATCTGATGGTGTGAGATAGAACTGAGTCTCTTTGGTAATGTCCAACATAGCTGAGGAAGACAAGTCCCATGCTCTCATTTAACCTTCCTGGAATAAATCATGTACTGAGAAGATCTCATCTTGCACTGAATTGTCCCTCCTTGGAGGAGAAGTGATGCAAGTCAGACTCTTCTTCTTAACCTTCTCCAATGAATCCAATTCACTTTTTTTGGTTCCAGTTATTTGCTGGGACTCCTCCACTGGAAACCTTACTTGTCCATGGGTAATTGATTAAGACAATACTCTCCAAAGACTTATGAACCCTGGACAAGAAGATCAAGTTCATAGGCCACTGCATGCTCCATGTCCAAGGTCTGTATGCCTGTTACCTAATGCATCGGTGGACAGTACTCCTCTTGGATTCCTCGGTGTATGGTGTTCAATCCTGCAGCTCCTACAAAGGACTTTTATCTGTGGATGGATTCCAATTGTTACTGAAGGGAGATACAGCAAGGGATGTCTTATTCAGCCATGTTGCTGATGTCACTCCTCCCACTATATTTTTAAAGAACAGAATAGGAGTTATACTTGGGCATACTAAATCTAAATTGGAAAGGAAAAAGATAGAACAAGCACATTTTGTAATGAAAATATATGTGTTAACCATGTAATTGCCTTTTTAAAGAACTGGATCAGATTTAATATATTTCACTATTATTTGATGTGTTCTGCTAAATCAGTAAAAGGCACTCAACCAAATGGTAAGTCTAAGTTGCAAATTATTTTAAACTTCTAAATAAAATCTCTTGTTAAAAAGACAAAAGAGTTGACAGAAGATGCTGGTTGGAGGATATGCATTAGTGATAAGATTCCTGGAGTAAAGTAAAAAATCACAGGGTGCTAAGAATGAGCAAGGAAGTCATGGGGCAGGGAATAATCAGGAGATGAGGGTCTCTGAATATAAACTTCTGTACAAATTTTCTTTGGGTTATAGTTTTCCAAGGATCTTCCTCAGTGTTATTGAACAAAGAAAAGTTTCCATTTTCTTATACTGTGAATTAAGGTTTAACAGTGGCTTATTTTCTCTGAACAAATTCACTCAGCCTTAGGTTACCGCATCTATATTAGCGTAATGGCTTTGGTAGCAACTTGAATCGATAATATAACAACACTTCTGCAGAGCTGTCTCATTCTCAGTTTGACTGGTTTTTGGCTGATAATTATTATTTGTTACCTGGCTTGTATCCATCCCTTTTAAAGGGAGGAAGTCATCCTCATATCTGTTATGTGAACACATAAAAACTTGTTTATATTTGAGTGTATACAAAATACAACTTTAGCCTTAAAGTCAGCTTTCTATATATAAAATGCCTGAATTCATTCACAGTGAAAGGGGTATGTACATCTTTATATCATGACCTTGTCTTAGGCTCAAGAAGGGCAGAACTGGTACCATGAGGCATGACAATAGAATTTCTGGTTATTTTAGAAGTTATTTTGTTGTTGGGGTTTTATTTGTGTAACCTTATTAAATATTTAAATCATTTGGTCAAAAATGTTTGAGAATTATCAAAAAAAGAAGAAGAAACATGTAAGCAACATTAACTATGGGTGGTTAAGGGAAAAATGAAGGATTGTTTGGAAGTTCAGCTCCTTGGGTTGTTCTTTTCTTCTTTTTCTTTCTAATGCCTCATAAACTATCATAATGCCAAAAAAACCTGTCTCTTGAAACAGGAAGAAAGGGTACTCTAAAGATTTAGGTACCAAGAGAGGAAAAACCATCTCTTTGGGATACCAACACCAGGGCATACCATTTCCAACTCCACTTAGACCTTCAGATTTGCTCTCCAAGCTCAGAATCTGGTGGAAAGCATCCTAATATTCCACTCTGTGCCCATTCTTTGGCTGTTGATTGGTAATAATACCAGACAGGTTTTTTTGGCATTATGATAGACATCTAAGATAACATCAGATCTTAATATCCAAACAGTGATAATTGGAGCTGATGACAAATGGGTACTACCAGATGCAATGTAGTAGATTTTCTTTCCAGTCCCTGCAATGTCTTTCCTTGCACATTTGAAGGAAAAAGAATTCATAGCAATGTAAAATATTCTAGTTGAAGCAGTTCTGTTAAATTTCTGAAATAAAAGTATTTTTCCTTTAAAGATATTCTCAAAAGAAACCCTTATGACTTTAAATACTTGTAGAATATTCCCCAAACCACTGGCTTTCTAAAAAGATAGGAAATGCAATTTTCCAAGCTTTACATCTATGACAGGATTCATTAAGAGCCAGATTTCAATCGTCAGGTGATCCAATTAGTTTTACCTTACACCATGACTTGAGATATAAAAAAATGAGAGTTGGTGGGTGGATTATCACCACTACTGGAAAATTTCACTAAGTCTGAGTACTCATTCTAATGATCGAGGGTCAAGAGGAGTATTTTTCATGATAAGAATGGCTTTTTCTCATGTGTGCTGAGCAGTTTAGAAAAAGAAATGTAATTTCATTCTTTTACATTCCAGAATTTCTCCAAGCCAACCTCTGTGGCTGTGAGTTTTTGATAATGGGAATAAACAAACTTCCTTTGAAATGTAGAGATGGCAGTCGACAGGCCTTATTCCCAAGTTCTTCCCTGCAGGGGCATGAGTTTAATAAGGTAGGTGAACATTCTGTGTTGAAGCCCTGGAGAAACAAAACTTGTTGAGAAGGAAAATGACGGGGACCCATTGTGTGCTGGGATAGGGATGAGAAGCTTCTGGCTGTGTTTGTCAGAGAGCCTAAGAATACTTTTCAAACACTATGTGGGAGATACAAACATTTCTGTAAAGCTAGCTTTAGAGAGCCTGCCACTAGTTTGGTTGGGAAATACTAACTGTGTGAAAGAGGAGTTTTTAACACATATATCCACTTTTCCAAGATTTGAATAATTATAACCATGTAAAGTATAGAACTGAGATGCAGATAAGATGTCAGTAATTATTCTGTTATGAAGCAAAGTTCAAAACATAGACTAATATTGAAAAAGAGGATTGTGGACTCTTCTTTCTGCTTTTAATCTATTTCCCCTTTTCTCAGTTTCTATTTAACAGCTTGGTTAGTTTCCATTGTCCTTTATTTTCCAAGCTAGACCCGAAACACCAAACCATGCATCTCTCCAGGCTTTTATTCAACTAGTATCTTTTGCCTGGAATGTCCCCTCCCAAGCTCAGTTGACTGTCATATACCTGACTTTGTAAAGTTCTAATGGTGTATTATTTTCTTCTCATCTCCATCCCTGTCTACTGTTCTTTGCACTTACACATATATCTGTGGAAATACTACATTTTGTCACTATAGTGACATTAAAGATTATGAACTCCATATGGGCAGCTACAGATATTAAAAATGGTGAAGGGGAACTGAAAATCCTTGTGCATTTCCTCCAGTCCTGATGCTGGCCAGAACTTGTAACACAGTCCCATGGAAATATTAAATACTAAATAAACATTTGTTTATGTAGTGAAATGCTGGCATCTAAAATCCATAAATCTACTTGCCCTTTTCATTCAAATCCTTTTGTAAATTTCACCTCTCCAGAGACCGTTTCATCCCACCTTGTGTAACACTGGAGACAAGCTGTTGTGGCAGTCTGGTAAAGAAACCTGCATTCCCCAATTTCCTAAGGTTGGTTTAGCTGTGAGTTTATGATAGATTAGAAAACTTACACAATGTTAACATAGTTTTAAGATTGCACTATTAGTATTTTGTTTTGTCAATACCTAATGATTTTGTTAAAACAAGACCTAATCTAATTAAATTCTTAAATGAAACCTAAATTCATTCTGATTCAAGAGTTTGCCCTATGCATTCAACACATGAAGTGAATTTTCATAGGGGTGTGTGTGTGTGTGTGTGAGAGAGAGAGAGAGACAGAGACAGAGACAGAGAGACAGAGAGGGGGAGAGAGAGAGAGAAAGAGAGAGAGAGAATACAGTTAAAATAGAGAGACAATTGCTATATGTTTGGATCCAGAAAATTAAAGGCAAGTTGGTTTTGTTGAGTTGGGAGACTAAAAATGAGATTTGATCATTTGTTTATTTTCTAAATTGAGAATAACTATATGTAACAGAAACAGACAATAAACCATTAAATTTCCAGAGAAATGTGTTTCCCTTACTATCTGGTTCAAGATAAGCTTGCCTTAGCTTTTGCAGAAATCAAGGTCTGAGTACATTCACCAGAGAAGAGAATAAGGGTCATACTGACTTCACTTTTCTTATTTCCCTCCCATGTAAATGGGATCAATCTGGGAGAAAGATCAAGCTTCATTGTAGTTTTTTGTTGTTGTTGTTGTTGTTTTGTTTTTTGTTTTTGTTTTTGTTTTTTGAGAAAGACAGAGATTACCACCAGGAGGTGGGCAAATATTCAGTATCCGGAGCTCATGCTTCCTTCATTCTCTCTTTTTTTCCTCTTTACATTTTTTATCTTCTTCACAAATGTCCATAGAACACTTGAATATCCCTGTCTCACTAAGGTTAAGAGCACGTTAGAAAGTTAGTTATACCTAGAGGTAAAATCTAGCTCTGCCCATTATAGAAATGTGTGGTTGCTTATCCTCACAAAGATTCCATTTCCTGTATATAAAACAGAAATATTACTCATTCTTTCCTTAAAAAGCTTTTGTGTGAAATAAATGAAATAATCCAATGCATAAAATTGCTTACCATGGTACCCATCACAGACTAAATACTTTATAAACATTAGCTGCTATAATGATTTTTACCTTAATGATACTACCACTGCTTCTAATAATAAGAATTCTTCCTTTCTTATTACTTTTATTGTTTTCATTTATTCAATAAATATTAATTGAGGGTCTAGTGGTTTCCAAGCACAATTCCGGATGCCAGGGATAAACAAAACAGATCTAGACTTTTCTTGTATATTCTTAAGAGATAAGGAGATAAAATGACATATCAGATAAAGGGTTAATATCCAAAATCTATAAGGAACTCACCAAACTCCACACCCGAAAAACAAACAATCCAGTGAAGAAATGGACAGAAAATATGAGCAGACAATTCTCCAAAGAGGACATCAAGGTGGCCAACAGACACATAAAACGATGCTTAGCATCCCTCCTCATCAGGGAAATACAAATCAAAACCACACTGAGATACTGCCTCACGCTGGTCAGAGTGGCTAAAATGAGCAAATGACTAAATGCTGGCGAGGATGTGGAGAAAAGGCACCCTCCTACACTGTTGGTGGGAATGTAAACTGGTGCAGCCCCTCTGGAAAACAGTGTGGAGGTTCCTCCAAAAGTGAACAATAGAACTCCCCAATGACCCAGCAATAGCACTGCTAGGAATTTACCCAAGGGATACAGGAGTGCTGATGCATAGGGGCACATGGACCCCAATGTTCATAGCAGCACTCTCAACAATACCCAAAACATGGAAAGAGTCTAAGTGTCCATCAACGGACGAATGGATCAAGAAGATGTGGTTTATCTATACAATGGAATACTACATGGCAATGAGAAAGAATGAAATCTGGCCATGTGTTGCAAAATGGATGGAACTAGAGGGTGTTATGCAGAGCGAAATAAGTCAGGCAGAGAAGGACAAATATCATATGTTTGCATGTATAGGAGGATTAGGAGGAACTTAACGGAGAACGTGGGGGAGAAGAAGGGGGAAAATATTGGGGGGGGTGGAGGGAGGGAGGCAAACCATGAGAGACTCGAATGCTGAGAACAACCTGAGGACTTATGGGTGTGGGAGAAAGGGGGGTGATGGGCATGGAGGAGGGCACTTGTGGGGATGAGCACTGGGTGTTGTTGGAAACCAACTTGACTATAAACTATAAGAAAAAAGAGCAATAAGCAGATAATAACAAATAACAATATAGTGTTGGAGATGTAACAGTGAAAAACAGAAAGTATTTTACATGAAATGAAATGAATTTTTTTAGGTTTTTAAGTTTTTATTTAAATTCCAATTAGTTACCTACAGTGTTGGATTATTTTCAGGTGTACAATATAGTGATTCAGCACCTGCATACATCACCTGCTGCTCATTGCAACAAGTGCACTCCTTAATCCCTATAACCTGTATCATCCATCCCCCAGCCACCTCCCCTTTACTAGCCATCAGTTTGTTCTATATAGTTAAGAGTCTGTTTCTTGGTTTGTCTCTCTCTCTCAACAAAAACAGTCTTTCATTTTTCTCATGCATCTTTATTTTTATGACCCTCTAACTGAAATTCAGAATTTTATTGGATTATAAATGTAGACAGTGAACCATTGTAGTAAGAACAGTTCTGATGACTTTGTAAATGATAAAGTTCACAAATACTTTCATATTGCAATGCAGCTATTGCACATACTGAGAATATCATGTACATGGGCATTACTGCATTACTGCATTGAAATGCTCAGTGTTATTTTATACAACAGTGAATTTCGTTAAATTCCTTTTCTTTTTGGTGCTTACCTTATAATAGTGACCTAGATGGCTAGAAACAGGGTGAAGGGGAGTGAGGGGTGACAAATACTTGGTTAGATTTCTGAGGCAGATCTAGTACTGAGGAGGAATTTGAGGAGTAGAGTGGAAATCAAGAACCCTATTTTGTTCTTATGATGTTTAAAATACAGTATACCCAAGCGGAAAAATTGAGCAAGCATTTGAGAGGTCCACGATAGAGATATAATCTTTAAGATTCATGAGCGATATAAATGGTATGTAATGCTGTGAGATGGGATGTAATCACTTTAGCAGAGAAGACACAGAAGGACTGACCCAACGTAATATTTAGAAGTCCATAACTGGACATGATTCCAGAAAGATGAACTAAGAAGTGCCTGAAGAGCTAGAAAAAAGCTAGTATTGTGTATTGTGTTCTAGACACCACGTTAAAAAAGTGTTTCAAGAAGCAGGGAAGGTGAGTAGAAAATCAAATTAGATGAGATCTAAGAATTGACCATTAGGTTTTGTCAATGGAGGCCATTAATGGCTTTGAAAGGGAAGTTTTGGTGGAATGGTGAGGCTAAAACCTGAATAGAGTAGGTGTAAGAAAGAATGGGGGCAGAGAAATTGAACAAAGTGAGTAGAGAACTTAATAGGGGAGTAGCATAATAGAGATGAGACAATAGCTGTCAGAGTTGGGAGGGGTCGAGGACAGCGTATGTGGGAGTCTGTTTTTCACATTCACCTCCTGTCCTCTTACTCTCATTTTTCTTGTTCCAATTCTTATACTTCCTCCACCTTTCTCACCCCTAGTCTTTCTCTTTTCTTTCTCATCTTCCTCTTCTTCAAACTGTTGCTGCTCTAGACTATACTGTACTAAGTATGCAAATATGAGATTACTTAGCTTTCCTCTCAAAAAGCTTATTGTGTAGGTCTAGGACAGGCAAGAGGTATAGCACATACACTGCTCTAGTACTGGTTCAGTGTCAGAAGAGGTAGCTAGACTTCTGGCTAGGTCTTTTAGTTGTTCCCCAAAAGTTGTAGTCAGAGTGTTGATCTCAATACTGAGGAATGCTTGCTTTCTGATCCTAGTTTTTGGAAATGTAAAAGAATCTTGCTCAGAGATTGTACCCAAGCAGTTCTTCCTTTCTCTTGAACAAGGAAAGAACTCAAAAAGGACAGATTCATTCATTCATTGACAGATATTTAGTGAGTGTATACTCTCTGCTGTCTGCTGTGACAGTTTTTGAATAATCAGTGGTTAATAGTCCATGTCCTTATGATGTTTATACCAGTGAACAGAGATAATCATCAATGAGAAAGTAAAGCAGAGTAATGGGAGGGAGTGAAAGGAGTGGCCATTGGATGTTATTTTAAATAGAATGGTTGGGAAAGCCTCTCTGAGGAGTTGATGCTTGAACAATAAGATGAATGAAGTGAGGTACTGAATCATGAAGGTTTGGGAGGAATCATTCTTGGCAGAAGGAACAGCAATGTTCAAAGAGCTTGAGATAGGAATATCTTATTACCTTCAAAGAAAGAATGTCATTATATGGAATTATTTAGTTGAGGTCATGCCCAAGTCATACTTCATACTTTAAAAAGTTCCTTTGATCCCTTTTAAAGTTGTTTATAGAATTTTTGAAACAAGAGACTAAATCGTGTCATATAACTTCTCTTTCACTGCAGAAATCATCTTAACAGCTTCCCTGTAAGATGGCTTCCTTATGGCCCCTGTGCTAAGTCTTCTAATGGCTACTTCTCAGATCATGTCACTTTGTTGTTCATCAGAAAACAAAATCTCAAATGAGATTCAAATTAGTCTTATTATACCTCTGGACATTTGTGGAAGTGAGTAACAAAGAATGTCAAGACTTTTTCTCAAAGCCGCATTTCTACAATTGGTTATCACCCACACCCCAAGCCATGTCTCACATTGCGTCCCTAATTCTGTCTCCTGCATCATCATTAACAGAATCGTATCTTCCCCTCTCCCTTTCAAGTCCCATTAGTTGCTAGACCATATTTTCTTCCACTGATGTTGCCATAGAAATCAGACAGAATTCTTAGGTTACTAATAACAAAACTGTCACTCATTTAAATATAAAGAAATGTATTGGAATCAGCAGGAAGTAGCTAATAAGAACCTGAATGTGTTAGTAATAGTCTCCCACTCATCATTGGCCCTGTTATTGACATGAATAAATTCAAAGGTATCTTCAGTCCTTTTAACACTTGACTCAAAGGCAAAATCTAGGAGAGAGGATCCAGTTGGGCCCACTGGGTCCCTTGCCCATCACAGTGGGATAGCTGTGTAATATGAGAACAAGCTGAAAAAAAGAAAAGAAGAGAAAAGAAAAGAGTCTCTGGGAGTCAAACTGTTCCCATAGTAAGAAGATAGACATCTGTATTTATTGCTCCACGAACACTATACATTTTCCCATGCACATTTCAGGATGCTGTTAGAGATGGGGAATGCATTCAGGAAGTAAACATAACTGATACCCACTTTTGATTTATATTTTTACTCTTAAGATACTGAGGTAGCATTTTCCAGGTTTCTGTTTCTATTCTTCCCACCTTCCTCACCACCCCCAACTCTGCTATCTGAGGAGCCACCCCACGGCACATGCCAGCAACTGCATTTCTTGCTTAGATACCTTCAGTGATCCCATAATTAAGTATACTGTACAGAACAATCAATCATAAGCTGGATTTGGTCGTAAAAGGCCAGTCTCTGGCTCCCTGGTGGTACTATGTATAATAAAGAAGAAAAAATTAGAGAGAAAAAAACAAACTCTCTGAATAATTTAGAATCAAATGTTTTATTTACTAAGGTTCATTTACTTCACCCTTTGAGTGTATGAATATATTTTAATGTTTATTTTTTAGTTGAACCATAATTGGTTTATATTTTTGGTTGAAAATTCCATATTATTTTCTATACTAATGGACTCAAGATACACCAGAAAAGAAGAAAGTTGCCTGCAGTATATACTGAACAATTTTAATACAGCATACTTAGTAAACTAAGCATCTACACAGCTTGTGAGAATACAAGGCCTTTAAATACTTGTGATCATGACATTAGGGAAAAAACTATTGGTTACCACAAGTCTCTTCAGGAAATTTTACTTAAAAACATTTACTTAAAAACATATATTAATGGTAAACTCTTTAAAGCTCTATTTAAATATTTAAAATTTCATTTGAGCCATCTGGCTTTCCAAAATTATAAGCTAATACCAACATTTGTATTATATATTTGGCATCGCCAATTAATTTTTCATTCTCAGTGAATTTTCTCAGTGATTGCAAATTTAATTTTGCTTTTAAAGTAGTTTTAGGGGCGCCTGGGTGGCTTAGTCGGTTAAGCGTCCGACTTTCGCGTAGGTCATGATCTCGCGGTTCGTGGGTTCGAGCCCCGCGTCGGGCTCTGTGCTGACTGCCAGCTCGGAGCCTGGTGCCTGTTTCGGAGTCTGTGTCTCCCTCTCTCTCTCTGACCCTCCCCTGCTCACGCTGTCTCTCTCTCTCCTAGAAATAAATAAAAAAATATTTAAAAAAAAAATAAATAAAGTAGTTTTAAATTCCCCAATACTTGGAAATATATTTTTACTCTAATGTCAAAGAGGGAAAGTTGATTTTTATCAGTATGAATGTTAAATTTTCTTATCTTACTATTATTTATAATATGTTATCTGGACAGTTCACTGATTTGGCTGAGGATTAGCAGTACCAATTTTAGAATTAGAGAAACTGAGGCAGTCAGGTCTTGTATAATTTTGTACTTAGTAGTCGCTCTGCACTGAAGGCAATACAGTGGAGCCAGTATTTAAATTACGAACTTCATTCTTTTGAGGAAAGGAGTTTTCACTGGGTTTAACTAGGGAAATATTTTTTATTGAATTTCTAGTAGTGCCATAGATGAATTACTCTTTCTATGCTTATGCCTGTAATATTGTAATATTTTTTCAGGACAGAGGAATTATGTATCCAATTTAGCCAGTAGCCCAAAAGAGCATTTTGGATAATAGCCATTGATGTATTTCAGCACTAGAACTGTCCCCCACATTGGCTGATGAATGAATAATCCGATAGTTAACAGGAGATGTTTTCTCTTAACCGACAAATTGGTATGAGGCCCCCTCCCCTCCCCAGCCACTGCCTCCACCCAAATTAGGAGATTGTTTTAGTGCCATATAGATTGAATTTCATTCCAAGGTAGCCTGAAGTGACAGTACCAGAGCTGGGATTCTTGCCCAGAAATGTGCACTCTCAGCCTGCTGTTCTAACCACTAGACCATGTACACTGAATTCCTGAATTTTCTAAGCCAATTCCAGGGCAGCTGCTTATTAACAAACAGATGTCACTCGATGGCACTGACATCCATCAGAGAAAATGATTCTGCTTGAATCAGTCACTGTGCAGTGCAAAAGTCACCATTGTCAGCATTGCTCATGTTGCCTGGACATTTATCTGGATTTAGGAAATGAATAAAATTTGACTATTTGTGTTTAAATGGAATGTCTTGTAAGTCATGGTAAGCTTTGTGTTTTATTATATTTTAGTTATCAAATAAGGTAAGCTTTTCCCAGCTGAATGGAGTACCTTGAATGAAGTGATAAAAGATAGAATAGTATTTTAATAACACATACCTGGCTCTTTGTATTTTAATATTCACTATTTTATTGGTAATGGAAATTTAACAAAGGGATTTTGTTTCCAGTCCATCAAATATTTCTTTGTTAGCACACTAAGGAAAAATATTATAGCAGCTTTTATTTTCTTAATTATTGCCCAAATAGAAATACCAACTCTAATAAGTGTAATTTGTATTAGCCACATGCAGTAAGCATTCAATTTTGAAACTTGTTAGTTTTGTACGCAGCCTGTGACACACTATTTCTAATCATATTGTGATGATGGCTTCACTTTCTCTAGCCCTATTTAGATTTAAGATCAACAGTTTTTCACACATCCCTGCATGTGCTTTTGCAGAATGCCATTTTGTGGTTAGTTAAGAGCTCTTTGGTTGCAAATAATAGAGATTGATTCTCGCTAGCTTAAGGAAAATCATGAAGTTTTTGAAAGGATATTTGCCTATGTCATAACATTCAAGGCAGAGTAGAATAAGCAGCCTCTGAAAAGGTAAGATCAGAACGGATCACCCCCTTTCATGGTGGGTCCTCATGAATCTTATTCGTAGAATCTTCTGTATCAGCCCAGGAATGCCTCCTATATTCCTTCCCTTTTGTTTCTCAGAATACACAAACACTCCCTTTTTATAGAAAACACTTAGCACAATGTCTGATATTTTATAAATGTGCAATTAAGTTCCCATTAGTATTTGGGTGATTGTTTCATTATTGTTGTTATTCACATCATTCAAATATATTCTTGTTAACATGATCCAGTATCCTGTATAACAGTAAACATTTATTTTACTTTCTTCAGTGTGAGGAAATACATGGTTATACATAGAGAGTGTATTCAGAAGTCATGTTATGGAATAACATTCCCTAGGGAAAGTGACTGGCCTCTCCTCGGTAGGATCTCATCTTGTCTTGATATTCAGCATGTAATGGACAAATCTCCCATTTGATTACTCTTACATTACCCATATTAAGTAAAGGCAGAAAAAATGAGAACAATAAAGAAAAATTACCTATATTTTTGTATGTGCATGAATATGAACACCTAAGTTTTATTTTGTCTAGAAGTATATATGTATTCAGAGGATTTTGAAACTGCTCATATAATCATACAGGACCTCACCCACACCGCGCTTCTGCCAGGACCAATTCTACTTTCCCTTTGCCTTGCATTAACATGTCAGCTGGTTCCTGGTTATTTCTTGGAAGTCTTTCTCTCCTGAGGTTGATGTCCAGGAGCACCACAGATTTTCTGCTGGCTTCTATTCTTTATCTCAGGGCATCCATTTGATAGAAGTACATTTTATCTCAGCCCAAAAATGCTACTCATTCCAATCAATACTATGACTCCAACTCTGCCTCCCTAATCCTCTAGCATAATAAAGAACTGAGGTAGCCACTTGAAAGTAACAGCTTCAATTCAATGTTTCCATTGTGGGGTTCCTTAGCTGAAGAATTATTCACATGAGTCTTGAAATTTCCAGGTTGTCCCACACCTTCCCTCTCCAAAAAAGAAGGAAAAAAAAAAAACCCACAGATAATTGGATGTGGGAAACTGGGAAGCCCTGAAAATTACATCGAGTGAGCTGTAGAATGATGTCATCTGAGCTTTGAAAATTGAATAAAGTAGTACCAGATAGCCGTGAAGGTAGGTAGAACTTAGGTCAAGCTGTAAGTTAGATTCATTTTACATAACATTTTTGATTCCTGTAATATTGTTATGTGTATATATTGTCACTGAGAAGATCTATTGTTCATCATCCCCCTTAGACACAGGCATGATAGATAAGAGTTCTTGGGCAGTGATTAGCCCAGTGTGACAAAGAGAATAGGAGAGTAGAGATATTTCTTTGCCAATCATCAAATTATTGTGCCAGTTCAATCTAAACACTGAGGATCTAAGTATGAGTAAGGTGTAGTAGTTTCCCCAAGGAGCTCACAAACTGATAGGGAGGAAAACCTTTTTAAAGGTTTAATATAGGGGCACCTGGGTAGCTCAGTCAGTTAAGCGTCCGACTTTGGCTCAGATCATGATCTCGCGGTTTGTGGGTTAGAGCCTCGCGTCGGGTTCTGTGCTGGCAGCTCAGGGCCTGGAGCCTGTTTCAGATTCTGTGTCTCCCTCTCTCTCTCTGCCCCTCCCCCGCTCATGCTCTGTCTCTCTCTGTCTCAAAAATAAATAAACTATAAAAATTTTTTTTAATCTGTTAAAGTATAAAAATAGAGGTATATATGGGACAATGTTTTTCAAACTATAGTCTGTTTCAGAATCACCTAAAGGACTTGTTAAAACACATATCACTTGGCCCCATCCCTAGCATTTCTGACTCAGTAGGTTTGGGGCAGAGATTGAAAATGTGTGTTTCTAACTCATCCCCAGGTGTTGCTGGTCTGAGGACAACTTTAGGAACCAGTGACATAGGAATCTGTAAAGGCATGATTGGCAACCACTTTCTCCATCTCAGGGATGATTAGGGCAGCAAATCAGTTATTAGTATTCTTAATTATATAAGGCAGATTTTAGCTATTTAAGTGGAAACGTTATATTAAATAAATAGGGGGGTTGTTATCACTGTGGAGGCCAATTTTCCGGGAACAATGACCCAAACTACCCCCAAGTAAATAGACCTAAGCAGGATCTCTTTGTTATTAAAGTTTCAAAACTTGCAGGAACATCACTGTGTTGTAGCTGTGATTTTGCCAGCATTGATGCCACTTTTTAAAACTGCTATCATGCCCTGAGCGTCATATATGTTTTCTCCACTCATGGATTCTTTGTGGAGCCTTCTTCCTCACCTGGTTTGATTGTGAGGCAAATTGTCACAGCATCAAATCTGATTGGTAGATGCTTGTCAGATAGTAATGCATTAGATATGAAGGAAGCCAGGGAAATGACACTAACAAGGCTCATCTTGTCTTCATGCGTAGCAATATTGTTCACAAGGGACTGAGCATAGAAAAAACAGGTCCACTGCAGGGAAGTTTTACAGGTATTTGGAAGAAGTAAATGATAAAGGTAGCCTATCTTATAAACTGGGAGGTGATCATCTAAAGATCTTTAAAGATAAAGAATATCTTTAATGAAGCCTACATTGCCCTTTGTGATCTGACTTCCACATCCGTTTCCAGCCTTATCTTGTCTTTCACTTCCTTCGGGTCATTCATCTCCACATATGTCAGTGATCTTTCAGTTTCATATTTGCTAAAGCACGTCTTGTGACATGCTGTTCCCTGTGCCTGGACTGCTTGGAAAACCACTTTATTTGTGCCTTGTTCATGCTCAGCTCTCAGCTGAACTGATATCTCCTCTTGTGATCCTCTGCACCCATCCTTTTTCACTCCCATAACAAAGGACCGCAGACTGGGTGGCTTAAACAACAGAGATGCATTATCTCACAGTTCTGGAGGTGCTAAGTCCAAAACTGGGGTGTTGACAGGGTTCCTTCTAAGGCTATGAGGAAGGATCAGTTCCAGGCCCCTGTCTGTGGTTTGTAGACATAAGTCTTTTCCCTATATGTGTGTATCATTGTCCCTGTATATGTGTCTGTCTGTGTCCAAATTTTTCCTTTCTATTAGGACACCAGTCATATTAGAGTAGGGCCTTTCCTAATGACCTCATTTTAACTTGATGACCTCTGTTAAGATCCTATCTCCAAATAATGTTACATTTTGAAGAAGTGAAGTTTAGTATCACACCATATATTTATTAGGGGAGCTCTATTCAACCCATAACTATAGGTGTCATAGCACCATGGATTTCTAATTTTACAACATATTAAAGTTATAAGATTCCTGTGATTTATGCAGTGATATGATTGTCTGTCCCTACCACTGGATCATATTCCCTAAGTAGGCAAGGTCAGGATCTTAGATTTGCCATTATGTACGTGTTAAATGAACGAAAGGCAAGCGCTTTGCACACCAGTCTTAGTTGTTTGGTCTTTCTCATGTGGGCCATGATATACAGGATATGACTTGTTGAGAACTCTGATTTAGAAAATAAGAACATCACCTCCTCCCTAAACACCAGCACCAAGTAAATGCCAAGTGCATCACATGTTTTTGGGCAAGGATTATGTACAGTCAGGAAAGCTTCACAGTTTAAAGCATTCCCTCTTCAACTTCCCCCAGGAAAATAATATATCAGCAATGAAGTGAAAACAGCATGCAGTGTTCCCACTGCACTTACTCCCCGGCTGCAGAAGTAGGTTTAGAATACACTCTTACTAGAAATATGCGTGTCTTTCAGCACTTATGTAGGAAAAGGGCTTCCATGCTGGCATTTGAAATTGTCAGTGCGTTCCGTTTCCACATGCATTCTTTCGGCATAGGATTTTCAAAATAATACAATGGCAGTAAGACATGAATTGTTAAACTCCCAAAAGATTTGCCAGAGGAACATATGAGAATGCCCTCTGGGGCTTGAAATGATAGGGCTCTACGTTTTTCTTAAGTAAAAAAAAAAATGAGAGTTAAATTTAGGGGTAAATTTAGAAGGGTGATATGGTGGACACTCAAAAATCTTAAATAAAATAGCAATATTCACATAAGCCTATCCCTTAAACATTTTCTACAGTCCTTCTGAAGATAAAGAAATGAACTAGATGATTTTCCAGTCATGTTTCTATGACATTGTGGTCTTAGATGATAGCAATTTCATTAATCTGTGTTTATTTCCAGTAGCTAATCCAGCCTGTTTCTTCTTGCTAAAAGCTTTGAGAACATGCTCACATCTTTTGCAGCTCACAGTCCCCAGGACATCCATGAAAGTCCATATACAGTCTTCTACACACATTATATAACATAACATTGCATATTTATCCCCAGATAAATGCATCATTGAGCATTGTGTTAAGGGATATAAATTTAATTTATGATGTTATGTTTTGGGAAAGAACAAAAAGCTCTAAGTATTTGGTAGCATGATAATAAACATTTGGAGTTCTACTTGAAAACCGATACTTCTTTTGAAGGATTACACCCACTGGTACGGTTACAGTGAGTTTTTTAAAAAAATAATATATGCAATAAACTGTGGATTTTTAATAGGCATATACTGATTCTCTAATAGATACAAGTACTATGCTCTGTGTCATTCCCACCTTTAAAAAATAGTTGTTTACTAGAGGAGAATAAATTATCTATGCTATAATAATAATAATAATAATAATATCAACCACAATAACTATACAACATACACATACGCACTCATAAAATGTTATCCTCAAAACTGTCTTCCAGGTGAAACTACTCAATTATAGTCATTTGTTTGGGGTGACAGCGCTAGAGGTGACATAGCCAGTATCTTAACATTATGAGCTGGTTTGGCTTCCTACCTCCTGTATTATGCCTCCCAAAAGAGAGATTAAGTACTTCACAAAGATAACCAACTACATTCAAATTAAGGATTAAATTCTCTTGCCCTTATTGCTCACAGTATTCTTGGATTTAGCCACTTCTCTCTATTTCTACTGTCACTACCCTGGTCCAGATCAATGGAATACCTCACATTATACTGGACCATTACAGTGGATGACAGCTGCTTTTCTTTCTTCATATGGTGGCCATAGTGATCCCATACTATGCATTGCATATGTAATTCTTTCCTAAAACTTCCCAGTGGTTTACCATATCTCACTGGATGAAAACCAAAATTCTCAACATATTCTCAAGATGTTAAATGATCTGACTCCTTTTTGGCTCAACATAGTGTCCTGTGCCTCTCTTTTCATTGCTTATTTTTTTGTCCCAGTCATACTGGCTCTTTGTATTCCTTAAACATGCCATGATGTTCCAAACTTGTAAACACATCCTGTTTCTTCTGCCTAGATATGCTCCCCAAATTACCTCAGTATTTGCTCTGGCGTTTTCCAAGTCATTTTTTTCATTACTTGGTTCAAATTTCACTAACCCATGGAAGTCTGGTTTCTTCCCCTGGACGGAAACAGATCTTCCTTTAATCAGCTGACTTGAAAACCTATACCTCTTTGTTATTCTTTGTCCCAATTGCTGTTCATTCATTTATTTATTTTGTGTTTGATTGTCTCTGTCCTCTAAAACATAAGATCATAAGAGTTACATATTTTTCAGTTTTGTTTCCTGCTCTAAACCCTGTGCCCAGTACAAAATCATATGTGGTTTAATATCTGAAACAAGAAAAATATGATTATTGAGGCAGCCAGGTAAGCAACATTGAGAAGATGGTGTTTAATCTCCATTTCACAGGATGACTAGAATCTAGAGAAGATTGCTAGGTAGCAGAAATCTCATGAAGATCTTAGTGATGGAAAAACACAGTATTCATAGGTGGTGAAAACTGTAGATTTATTCATATATGGAATGAGAAATAGGGATTAACAGAAGATGATTTTGACTCATTAGGCCTGGGTAAAATTGAATAGCTAAGAGTCATACATTTATTCTTTAAATAATGAAAGTGACTAAAATAATAGGAATAAGAGTGATAAAACAGTGATTTGGGAAGAATTATTTGATATGGATGTACTTAAAATTTAGTGTCTTAGAGTCAGACATTTTAGATTTTTTAATATAGTTTATTGTAAAGTTGGCTTCCATATAATACCCAGTGCTCATCCCAACAAGTGCCCTCCTCCATGCCAATCATCCATTTTCCCCCCTCTCCCCCACCCCCATCAACCCTTGGTTTGTTCTCAGCATTTAAGAGTCTCTTAGGAGTCTTTAAGAGTCTCTCTCCTTAACTGTTTTTCCCCTTCCCCTCCCCTATGGCTCTCTGTAAAGTTTCTCCTATCCCACATATAAGTGAAAACATATGGTATCTGTCCTTCTCTGCCTGACTTATTTCTCTCAGCATAATGCCCTTGGTTTCATCCACATTGCTACAAATGGCCAGATTTCATTCTTTCTCATTGCCATGTAGTATTCCATCGTATAGATAAACCACATCTTCTTGATCCATTCGTCCATTGATGGACATTTAGGTTGTTTCCATGATTTGGAGATTGTTGAAAGTGCTATGAACATTGGGGTCCATGTGCTCCTATGCATCAGCACTCCTGTATCCCTTGGGTAAGTTCCTAGCAGTGCTGTTCCTGGGTCATAGGGGAGTTCTATTGTTCATTTTTTTGAAGAACCTCCACACTGTTTTCCAGAGCAGCTGCACCAGTTTACATTCCCACCAACAGTGTAGGAGGGTGCCCGTTTCTCCACATCTTCTTTTTCACCACTCTGACCAGCATGAGGTGGTATCTCAGTGTGGTTTTGATTTGTATTTACATGATGATGAGGGATGCTGAGCATCGTTTCATGTGTCTGTTGGCCATCTGGATGTCTTCTTTGGAGAAGTGTCTGTTCATGTCCTCTGCCTATTTCTTCACTGAATTATTTGTTTTTCTGGTGTGTAGTTTGGTGAGTTCCTTATAGATTTTGGATACTAGCTCTTTATCTGATATGCCATTTGCAATTATCTTTTCCCATTCTGTCGGTTCCCTATTAGTTTTGTGGATTGTTTTCTTTGCCATGCATCTTTAATCTTGATGATGTCCCAATAGTTCATTTTTGCTTTTGATTCCCTCACCTTTGAAGATGTGTCGAGTAAGAAATTGCTATGGCTGAGGTCAAGGAGATTGTTTCCTGCTTTCTCCTCTAGGGTGTTGATAGTTTCCTGTCTCACATTTAGGTCCTTTATCCATTGAGTTTATTTTTGTGCATGGTGTGAGAAAGTGGTCTAGTTTCATTCTTCTGCATGTTGCTGTCCAGTCCTCCCAGCAACATCTGCTAAAGAGGCTGTCTTTTTCCCATTGAATACTCTTTCCTGCTTTGTCAAAGATTAATTGTCCATACATTTGTGGGTCCAATTTTGGGTTCTCTATTCTATTCCATTGGTCTATGTGTCTGTTTTTGTGCCAATACCATACTGTCTTGATGATTATAGCCTTGTAGTAGAGACTAAAGTCTGGGATTGTGATGCCTTCCTCTTGGTTTCCTTCTTCAGTAGTACTTTGGCTATTCGGGGTCTTTTGTGGTTCCATACAAATTTTAGGATAATTTGTTCTAGCTTTGAGAAGAATGCCAGTGCAATTTTAATAGGCATTGCATTGAATGTGTAGATTGCTTTGGGTAGTATTGACATTTTAACAATATTTATTCTTCCAATCCATGAGCATGGAATGTTTGTCCATTTCTTTGTGTCTTCTTCAGTTTCCTTCATAAGTTTTCTATAGTTTTCAGCATACAGATCTTTTACATGTTTGGTTAGGTTTGTTCCTCGGTATTTTATGGTTTGTTTTATGGTTTTTGGTGCTATTGTGAATGGGATCAGTTTCTTGATTTCTCTTTCTGTTGGTGTATAAAAATGCAACCAATTTCTGTACGTTGATTTTGTACCCTGTGACTTCAGACCTGTTAGATTTAATCCCAGCTGCCATTCCTACTTGCTGTTTGCCTTTAGAAAATATACTTAAACCCTATATTAGTTAGAGCAATGCTTTTTATATCAGAAACATTCTGAAATTTCCATGTCTCAATATAATAAGTTTGTTTCTAGCTGATGTTCCATGTGGAGTCCTTGGTCTTTATTCTTTATATCTAGTCGTTCTGCAGTCCCCCTAAATTCTCAGAGTTTGCTACATTCAGGTGACAAATAGGGAATGAGGTAGGGGACAAGGCCTTGCTTTTGAAAAGCTCTAGCTCCACCTTCCTGGGTGAAAACTAGTCACATGATCATGACTCGATGGAAAGGTATGGTTAAATATAACTCCTGGTTGTGTCGTTGCTTCCCAGGACAACTTTACACTGTGGAAAGAGGAGTTTGAAATTTTGGTAGGCATTCACCCAATTTTGTTACATAGTCTAAGCCACAACTTCTTTTTCGGTAAATTGATGATGACAATAATAGCTTACATAGAGATTTCTCAATAGGAGTAATGATACGTGAAGTATCCCAACATAGTGTCAAGAACATAAGTGATCTGTTCCCAGTGAACTCCACTGAGGACAGAGGAAAAGGAAAGGAATGAGAGAAACCAAGAAAAGTGTGAGTTAAACTTGGTTCTAAATTGTTGTTTTCAGTTTTGCTTTTGAAACATGTATTTAAACTCTTGAGAACATGAATGAAAATGATAACTTTCCCATATTCAGCTAGAGACAACTCTGTAATGCAGCCAACAGCTGCTCTTAGCAATCCTATTCTATGCAAATATCAGAGCCTTTCATCTCTCAAGTTAGCAGAGTATTCAGAGATTGCCACGATTTTATTAATCTTCAGCAATTTTACATTCTGAGTTAATTTTTTTAATTGGTTGGCATTGTTGTAGTGTCTCAATGAAACAAACATTATTGGGCTTCACTAGGTGTGTGAAGAGTTTAGTATTTAACACAATATAGTGAACAAATACGCAAATAATTTAATGAAGAATAACAACTTGAATCAACTTGAAAATTTTTTTAAATTTTTGTGTGTGCGTGTGGTGCATTAATAATTTGAAGCAACTTGAAATTTTATGTTTTACCAAAAAACATCATAAAAAGCTAGAGAAGTCAGCACAAAACCATTAAAAGTAGAGGTGGTATCTTCATGGTCAGCTAATCTGTCTGTCTGCCTGTGTCTATCTATCCATCCATCCATCCATCCATCCATCCATCCTTATACTTATATTTGAAAGAACTTATACTTGTATTATTAGATACAACCTTTTCACTGTGATTCCTAATTTTGACTTTGACTTCACTAAGAGTATACTATGTGCCATGAAAAACTTAAAGAGAGACAGATTTGCATTTGTAAATTAGGTAAAAAAAAAAAACAAAGAAATCCACAAAATGGAACATTTCATGTTACGATTGTGCAGGTTTATCCCTTCATCTTTATTCTTTCAGAGAAGAAAGCAAATACAATTCACCTGTAAATTGACCTGCAAAAACTAAATAATGTACCCCTCTTTTCAAGAGTTACTAGATATGAAGTAATTTTTAATGATTCCTAGAAAAATGAGATAAATAATTAAAAACAACCCTTCCAGGAACCCCAAACTGGAAACCTGGCAGTTGTTTCCACATGCATGTCTCTTCCTTGTTTCTTTGAGCTACTTTATTGGTCAGGGCTTGGAGTTAATTCTCTTTTGGTCACACATTATCCTTCTGTCCTCAATCTGTCTTTTTTTTTTTTTAAGTTTATTTATGTGTTTTGAAAGGCACACATGCAAGTGGGGAAAGGGTAGAGAGTGAGAGAGAGATAAAGAATCCCAAGCAGGCTCTGCACTGTCAGCATGGAGCCCAGTGCAGGCTCAAACTCACGAACTGTGAGATCATGACCTGAGTCGAAATCCAGAGTCAATCGCTCAAACATCTGAAACACCCATGCGCTGCAAACTCTCTATCTTTATTCATCTTCTTTCCTCAACTGTTAAAATAGCCAATTAATCCAGTCAGTCTTCCATTTTACACCTCTCACTTAATGGATTATCTTCATTCATACCATTCAAAGTTCTGTGACTATTACCTATAGAAGAACAGAAACTAACCTTTTGATTAAGCTTTACTTTTGTCCCTAATTTTTCAACTAATGGAATTCAGTGAAATCAAAGTTCAAGCAAGAGTGATCTTATCTCTCTTCTTTCTCTACATATACCCCAAGTTTTCTGAACCTCTCTCTTTGCTTATTCCATTCTTTTCCCCCTTGTCTTTTAATCTCCACCATTCAGAATTCAACCAATTCTTCGGTGGATTCTTATGATAGATTCCCAGAATTCTGATCCCAATTTTCTGTTGTTTTTTTGCAGAGCATTGAGCAGGCTACTTAAATTTCTGGAGACTTTGTTAAAATATGCCCCCAAATGTATTGCCGTCAGGGATTATTGAGATTGAAATATCGAGGTGAAAGTAAAATCTCTTCCCTCTGAACAACTATTGCACTTTTCCTCTTTTTCTAAAATGACACATGCCATTTTACTTATCTTACCCACTGGTCTTATTTCTTCTACCTGAAAATGAGCTATTGGAAGATATAGTAATTATGTTTAAGTCATCTTGCTATGTCTTTTGCCCTGGCATTTCATGATGGAAAAGTAGTATCTGACTCATGTAGATATCCAGTTGATATCTTGTGTTTATTAAAATAAATGGAAGGAAAGAGGAATGGAAGGAAGGAGGAAAGGAGGGAAATAATAACATTTTTTTTCTAATCTTGAGACTGTAGACATATCATATGTTTTTAATACCACTACCTATTAAACACTTGTCTTAATGTATATATGCTCTTAGGACCCAAGAGTGATAGTTTCTTATTGTTAACTATAATTCACTATTACTTAAGTCCTCAAGTTTGATTAAATCCTATCACAAATGAGAGTACTTTTAAAATATACTTTTTCATTCCAATATAATGTCCTTTGCCTCCCAGAAATAACTTCTTTTAATCTTGTTCAAAATATATAGTCCCATGTTAAATGTTAACGTAGCTTGCATTTTTACTCAATCTCTTTCTTGCTTTTGCTCAGGTTTGCTGATTAATTGCCTTCCTTATTAGCAGATGACTCTTTAATGAATTTAACATTTAAGAATATCTTTAAGCTAATATGAAGCTAAGCTTCTTAGAGAATAGTTTTTCTATGTTTTATTGAGGCCAGAGTCATATCATGGCATCAGAAAATCTAGACAGAATGTCTAAGGACGTTTAGTAGTTAATTGAAATTACTATGAAGACAACACCTCTGAGGTATTGGGCATTAAGACCAAGATAAAAATGGATTTAGAAACCTTCTCACCCTTCTTCATTGCCTTAGTTCTGTCATTCTCATCCTGACTTAGTACATATTATTTGTTTTACATTGTATAGTTAGATTTTGCCTTCTTTTCTGCACTTTGAATTTTAAATTGTCCAGGGATCTTGCTCTTCTGTTAGGCCCATCACATTCCTGTATCTACATGTAAGATTTATAATGAAAAGAACTCAGTGCTTACCCCTTGTGCACCTGCAGCCCCAGCTCTCATTCTTTTCTTCTACATCTTTAGGTTTAGTTCATGCATATAAAATGAGTATAATGGTTAGGTTCAAAAGTTAGCCTAAAAGGCAGTAATTGCAGATTGCAAAATCATCCTTGAGAATCCCATACAGATGTACAAAAGTTGCAGATGGACATGTCTTTAAAGTTGTCTAACATAGGTGGGGTTTTTTCCTTAACTTTGAAATGGATATCTACCTCTTCTGTTGAACCCAAATAAATGTGTTGTGCTTTGCTTCAGGATGGGATGCAAACACAAAACAAACAACAACAAAATATATAGTATGCCTCTTTGTTTTTAATTTAAGTATAGTTGACATACACCATTGTTCGAAAAACAAAATATCTTGGCACTCTAGTATTTCAGTATGCAGTTCAAACTTCATTATGCACAGAGGAACTTAGTATCTGAAGTCAATGGAGGAAGTGTCATATTCATCTCTCCTTCTCCCCCAGTCCACAACAACGTTCACAAAAATATTAAACACAGGGCATGAGCAAGTAGAAGCATCTGTAATATTTAATTAAACTTGTTAATATTACAACCCCTAATACATAGGCAAACTGTGACTATACAAATAGAAATCCTGGATATAGTCTTTATTTTTCAGGTATAGTAGAGTTGCTTGGGGGTTGTAACATATCCAGTACCGAGTAAGAACTGTAAGTCTCATGTTAAACTTTTTACATGTGCTTAGCTGTGTCATATTAGGGGAGAATAGGTCTAGCTAGGGATTAGGTTCATTTAGTGCAGAAATAGCTAAGTAACCCTATGAAAAACACCATTTACCTATGTTTTTTACTTTACACAACAAATGAAAGTGTGCAAAATCTGTCATACCTTATTCCCCATTCAGAGATTCACTACACATTAGCATATTAATAGCTCTGTGAAGTCCTGAGTACAAAACCTTTAATTTGTTTAACAGGCAATTTTCAAACTTAATTGACTTTTGGAATTCCTTTTCTCCTGTTGCTTTGTTTTGTTTTTGTTTTGTTTTTTACCTGCTATAAATTAAAATCTCTGGACATTCACAGAAAATAGTTTTTAAAATGGTGATCTAGGTGACACCTGAGGGGCTCAGTTAGTGAAGTGTCTGACTTTGGCTCAGTTCATGATCTCACAATTCGTGAGTTCCAGCACAGCATCAGGCTGTCTCATGTCAGCTTGAAGTGTGCTTCATATCTTCTGTTCCCCATTCTCTGCCCCCTCCCATGCTTTTGCCCCCTGTCTCTCAAAAATAAACATTAATTATTTTAAAAGGTAATCTAGGTAGTAAAAAAAAAAAATCAATGTCTTAATGTTTAATTGTGGAAAGAAAACACATAATATAAAACTTACCATCTTTAAAAATATTTTTTAGATTGGGGGGCAAGATGGCAGAGAAGTAGGGAACTCTTTACATTGCAATCGCCCCCATATCTCACACAGAGAAGACCTAAAACCATAGGAACCCTTACAGAATCCAGGAGTCTGGGAGGAAAAGGAGACAGAGTCCACTGAGAAAACCTTCTAGCAGCTGCCTCAAGAAACAAACCAAAGTACACATGGTGGAGAGTCCCAAATACCACTACGAGTAGGAAAATAAAATAACCAAGGTCTCAACAATAGAGACCAAGAGATACCATTCAAAGAACATTTTCTGAAGGATAGGCCCTGGACAGTCAAAGAGCCTTCTTTGGTACAGTAGCTCTCACAGGTGCAGAGAGCATAACAAGCTTTTAAAACTAACAAGAAATAGAAAGCTAACCAAAATGATGAAATGAAAGAGCTCTCCTCCAAAGAAATTCCAGGAAGAATTGACAGCTAAAGAACTGCTCAGAACAGATATAAACAACATAACTGAAGAAGACTTTAGAACAATAATCATAAAATTAATCCCTGGGCTTGAAAAATGCATGGAGGACATAAAAGAAACTATGGCTACAAACACCGTGGAGCTTAAAAATAGTTATGACAAATTAAAAAATGTGATAAATGAGATACATGATAAACTGGAGGCGTCCAATGCATGGATTGAAGAGGCAGAAAGGAGAATAAGTGATTTAGAAGACACAATTATAGAAAAAGAAGAAACTGAGAAAAAAAAAGAGATAAACTGATCCAGGAACATGAAAGAAGAGTTCGAGAGTTCAGCGATACAATCAAACGGAACAATATCCGTATCATAGGAATCCCAGAAAAGGAAGAGAGAGGGAAAGGTGCTGAAGGAGTCCTGGAACAAGTTGTAGCAGAGAACTTCCCCAACCTGGGGAGTGAAGTAGACGTTGAAATTCAAGAGGCACAGAGAACTCCCCTCAGACGTAACTTATCTATCTTCTGCATGACATATCATAGCAAAACTGGCAAAATATAAGAACAAAGAGAGAATTCCGAAAGCAGCTAGGGAGAAAAGTGTCCTAACATAAAAAGGGAAACCTATCAGAGTGGTGACAGACCTATCTACTGTAACTTGGCAGGCCAGAAAGGAATGGCAGGAGATCTTCAATGTGATGAACAGAAAAAATATACAGCCAAGAATCCTCTATCCAGCAAGTCTGTCATCAGAATATGAGAGATAAAAGTCTTTCCAAATAAACAGAAATTAAAAGAATTTGTCACCACTAAGCCAGCTCTACAAGAAATCCTCAGGGGGACTCTCTGAGGGAAACGTTGCAAGGAATGCAAGATGCTAGAGACACACCACAAGCATGAATCCCACAAACAACACAATGACTCTAAACCCATATATTTCAAAGACAACACTGAATGTAAATGGACTAAATGCCCCAATCAAAAGACATAGGGTAGCTAAAGGATAAAAAACCAAAATCCATCTATTTGCTGTCTACAAGAAACTCATTTTAGACAGGAGGACAACCTCAGATTGAAAGTAAGGAGATGGAGAAATATCTATCATGCTATAGGAAGTAAAAAAAAAAAAAAAGCTGGAGTAGCTATACTTATATCAGACAAACTGGACTTTAAAGTAAAGACAGTAACAAGGGATGAAGAAGGGCATTATATAATAATTAAAGGGTCTATTCATCAGGAAGAGCTAACAGTTATGAATGTCTATGCACCAAATACGGAAGCAGCTAAATACATAAAGCAATTAATCACAAACAGAAACAGTCTTATCGATAAGAACATGTTAATAGCAGGGAACTTTAATACTCCACTTACAGCAATAGACAGATCAACTAGACAGAAAATCAAAAAAGACACATGGACTTAAGTGACACATTGGACCAGATGGATTTGACAGATATATTTAGAACTCTACATACTGAGGCTATGGACTTAACTTTCTTCTCAAGTGCTCATGGCACATTATCCAAGATAGATCACATACTGGGACATAAAGCAGCCCTCAATAAATACAAAAGAATTGAGATCATATCATGCATACTTTCAGATCACAATGCTTTGAAACTTGAAATCCATCAAAGGAAGAAGTCTGGAAAACTCCCAAAAACATGGAGACTAAAGAATACCCTACTAAAGAATGAATGGGCCAATCAGGCAATTAGAGAAGAAATTTAAAAATATATGGAAACAAATGAAAATGAAAATACAACAATCCAAACTCTATGGGATGCGGTGAAAGCAGTCCTAAGAGGAAACTACATTGCACTCTAGGCCTATTTCAAGAAATTAGAAAAAGCGCAAGTGCAAAATCTAACAACACACCTAAAGCAACTAGATGGAGAGCAAAAAGAGCACCCCAAAACCAGGAGANACAGCTTAGAAGAAATGGATAAATTCCTAAACACACACTCACTATCAAAATTCACACCAGAAGAGATAGAAAACCTGAACAGACCCATTACTAGTGAAGTAATTGAATCAGTTATCAAAAAATCTCCCAAGAAATAAGAGCCCTGGGCCAGATGGCTTCCCTGGGGAATTCTACCAGACATTTAAATCAGAGTTAATACCCATTCTTCTCAAGCCATTCCAAAACATAGAAATCGAAGGAAAACTTCCGGACTCATTTTATGAAGCCAGCATCACTTTGATTCCCAAGCCAGACAGAGACCCAGCAAAAAAGAAGAACTACAGGCCAATATCCTTGATAAATACGGATGCAAAAATCCTCAACAAGATACTTGCTAATCGAATTCAACAGCACATAAAATAATTATCCTCCAAGATCAAGTGGGATTCATTCCTGGTTCATTCATTACAAGGCTGGTTCAATATTTGCATATCAATCAATGTGACACATCATATCAACAAAAGAAAAGATAAAAATCATATGAAAATGTCGATAGATACAGAAAAAACATTTGACAAAATACAGCATCCATTCTTAATAAAGACCCTTGAGAAATTCGGGATAGAAGGAACTTACTTAAACATCATAAATGCCATCTATGAAAAGCCCTCAGCTAACATCAACCTCAATGGGAAAAAACTGAGAGCTTTCCCCCTGAGATCAGGAACATGACAGGGATGCCCACTCCCACCACTGTTGTTTAACACAGTGCTGGAAGTCCTAGCATCAGCCATCAGACAACAAAAAAGGAAATAAAAGGCATCAGAATTGGCAAAGAAGAAGTCAACCTTTCACTTTTTGCAGACGACATGATACTTTACATAGAAAACCTGGCAGACTCCACCAGAAGCCTACTAGAACTGATCCAAGAATTCAGCCAAGTTGCAGGGTACAAAATCAATGTACAGAAATCGGTTGCATTGTTATACACCAACAATGAAGCAACAGAAAGAGAAAGCAAGAAACTGATCCCATTTACAATTGCTCAAAAAAACATAAAATACCTAGGAATAAACCTAACCAAGGATACAAGAGATCTGTATGATGAAAACTATAGAAAACTTATGAAATAAATTGAAGAAGACACAAAGAAATAGACAAACATTCCATGCTCATGGGTTAGAAGAGTAAATATAGTTAAAATGTCATTACTACCCAAAGCAATCTACACATTCAATGCAATCCCAATCAAAAGTGCACCAGCATACTACTCAAAACTAGAACAAACTATCCTAAAATTTGTATGGAACCACAAGAGACCCAGAATAGCCAAAGTAATATTGAAGAAGAAAAGCAAAACGGGAGGCATCACCATCCCAGGCTTTAGCCTCTACTACAAAGCTGTCATCATCAAGACAGTGTGGTATTGGCACAAAAACAGACACATAGACCAATGGAATAGAATTGAGAACTCAGAAGTGGAACCAAAAGTATACAGCCAACTAATCTTTGACAAAGCAGGAAAGAATATCCAGTGGAAAAAAAGACAGCCTCTTTAACAGATGGTGCTGGGAGAACTGGACAGCAACATGCAGAAGATTGAAACTAGGTCATTTTCTCACACCATACACAAAAATAAATTCCAAATGGATAAAGGTCCTGAACGTGAGTCAGGCAACCATCAAGACCCTAGAGGAGAAAGCAGGAAACAACCTCCTTGACCTCTACTGCAGCATATTCTTACTTGACATCCCCCAAAGCAAGGGAATCAAGAGCAAAAATCAACTATTGGGACCTCATCAAGATTAAAACCATTTGCACGGCAAAGGAAACAATCCATAAAACTAATAGGAAACCAATCGAATGGGAAAAGATAGTTGCAAATGACATATCAGAAAATGGGTTAAAATCCAAAATCTATAAGGGACTCAAAAAACTCCACACCCAAAAAACAAACAATCCAGTGAAGAAATGGACAGAAGATATGAACAGACATTTCTCCAGAGGACATCCAGATGGCCAACAGACACATGAAACGATGCTCAGCATCCCTCCTCATCAGGGAAATACAAATCAAAACCACACTGGATACCACCTCACGCCGGTCAGAGTGGCTAAAATGAGCAAATCATGACACTCGATGCTGGCGAGGATGTGGAGAAATGGGCACCCTCCTACACTGTTGGTGGGAATGTAAACGGGTGCATACCCTCTGGAAAACAGTGTGGAGGTTCCTCAAAAAATGAACAATAGAACTCCCCAATTACCCAGCAATAGCACTGCTAGGAGTTTACCCAAGGGACACAGGAGTGCTGATGCATAGGAGCACATGGACCCCAATGTTCATAGCAGCACTCTCAACAATAGCCAAAACATGGAAAGAGTCTAAGTGTCCATCAACGGACGAATGGATCAAGAAGATGTGGTTTATCTATACAATGGAATACTACATGGCAATGAGAAAGAATGAAACCTGGCCATGTGTAGCAACATGGATGGACCTTGAGGGTGTTATGCTGAGCGAAATAAGTCAGGCAGAGAAGGACAAATACCATATGTTTGCACGTATAGGAGGATTAGGAGGAACTTAACAGAGGACCGTGGGGGAGTATAAGGGGGGAAATAGTGGCGGAGAGGGAGGGAAGCAAACCTTAAGAGACTCTTGAATGCTGAGAACAACCTGAGGACTTATGGGTGTGGGGGGGAGGAGGGTGTGATGGGCATGGAGAAGGGCACTTGGGATGAGCTCTGGGTGTTGTTGGAAACCAACTTGACAATAAACTATTTATAAAAAATATATATTTTTAATGTTTATTTATTTTTGAGAGACAGAAAGATTATGAACAGGGGAAGGGCAGATAGAGAAGAAGACACAGAATCCAAAGCAAGCTCTAGGCTCTGAGCTGTCAGCACAGAGCCTGACGTGGGGCTCGAACCCACAAACTGTGAGATCATGGCCTGAGCCGAAGTCAGATGCTTAACTGACTGAGCTACCTAGGTGCCCCTAAAATTTACCAACTTAATCATTTCTAAGTGTGTAGTTCAGTATTGTTAGGTATATTTTCTACGTTGTGTGAACAATCTCCATAACTTTTTCATCTTGCAAAATTAAAGCTATGCATCCACAAAACAACTCCCTATTTCTCCTTCTTCCTTCTCCTGGCATCCACCATCCTACTTTCCATTCCTATGAATTTGTCTACTATAAATATCTCATATGAGTAGGATCAGACAGTATATGTCTTTTTTGCAACTTTTTTATTTCACTTATTATAATGTCCTTGAGGTTCATCTACGTTGTAGCCTGTGTCAGAATTTCCACCTTTTTCAATGCTGAATAATATTCCCTTGTATATATACACCACATTTTGTTTCTCCGTTTATTCCTTGGTGGGTGCTTGAGTTGCTTCCACCTCTTGGCTTTTGTGAAAGTACTGCTATGACATGATGTACAAATATCTCTTCAAGAACCCACTCTCCTTGTTTTGGGAAGAAACTTAGAAGTGGAATTGCTAGATCATATACTAATTCTATTTTTTAGTTGTTTGAGGAACCACGACACTGATCCCTACAGTACCTTCACCATTTTACATGTCCACCAGCAGTGTTCAAGCATTCAAGTTTCTCCAGTTTCTCCTTGCCAACACTTGTTATTTTTTTGTTTATTTTTTATCAATACTGCTCTAATGGGTACAAATGGATATCTTACAGTGGTTTGGACTTTCACTTTCTTAATGATTACTGATATTGAGCATCTTTCCATATACCTCTTAGCCATTTGCATGTCATCTTTGGGGAAGTCTCTATTCAGGCCCTTTGCCCATTTTAAAAATTGAGTTATTTTGTTCTTGTTAAATTATAGAGGTTCTTTATATATTTTGGATATTAACCTCTGAGCACTTGTATTGTTTGCAAATATTTTCTCCTATTTCATAGGTTGCCTTTACACTGTGTTGATTGTGTTCTTTGATGTGCAAATTTGTCTCTTACTTTTGTTGTCTGTGCTTTGGTATCATATCTAAGAAATCTTTGCCAAATCTAATGTTATGAAGTTTTCCCCTACATTTTCTTCTAAGAATTTCATAGTTTTCAATCTTATGTTCAGGTCTTTGTTAGTTTGGAAGCGAATTTTATATATATTATAAGGTAAAGATCCAATTTCATTCTTTTGCAAGTAAATATTCAGTTTTTTTATTTCTCTGTTTCCAAAACATCATTTTTAAAAATAATCAATTGACTTTATTTTACCTTTTTTAAAATGTTTATTTATTTTTGAGAAAGAGAGTGCAAGACAGGGAGGGGCAGAGACAGAGGGGGACAGAAGATCCAAAGCAGGCTCCAAACTGACAGCAGAGAGCTGATGAAGGGCTTGAACTCGTAAATTATGAGATCATGAACTTAGCCAAAGTCAGACACTTAATTAACTGAGCCACCCAGATACCTTGTTATACTGAATTGATTTTAAAACACATTGTCAGAGAAATTAGTTTGCAACAACTTGCTGGTAGTAACCAGACTGGAATCTGGTGTTAACTACTTTACTTTGAAAATGTTTGTAGATCATCTTGTTTATTTGTACTGGGGTCTTGGCCAGGATTGCCAATGAACAGCTTCTGTGTCATAATTTGCAAAGAAAATGATGGAATCAGTATGCATTGTGTTCTTATGTGTAGGAAGCTTGTACGTCTTAATATTTTTTACTTATCATGATAGCCTAGTGCACCCCAAATGGTTGTCTGTGGACTTGCACTGACTGGTTGCATAGGAGTACAGGCCAGGGTGGCTATCTGGATGATCTCTTTTTTAAATCACCCCAGCATTTGAAATACAGTTCAGACACATGCCACCCTCACCTCTGGCAGGTATAACTCACTCACATCACAGCTTCTAATTTGAAGATCTGGAGATCAAATCCAGAGACCAAAATTCTGACCTCAAAGTTCATATTATTTTTCTAGTAGACCTCAAGTCAAGCCAAAGATTTACTAGATACTTATTTTAGCAAGGAAACACTTTAGCAGATGGCTGGTAAACTTATATCTTCCATTACTCTTAAATCTGTTTTCTGTTCCAGTCATAGAATAACAATATACTCCATCTGACTAGACATCTGCATGTAGCACCTTTTGGCTCCTATTATTTTTATTGAGCTTTGCTATTATATTTACTACCCCTTAGGTTTTTTAATTTTAATCCAGTCTATTTTATCGACTAGTTAACCTCCATTTCTAACAAGTCATTTTTAGTGGAACTAAGCAAAATCCCAAAATCACCTTGGGGGTGTTATGCTGAGCAAAATAAGTCAGGCACAAAAAGACAGATACCATATGTTTTCACTTATAAGTGGATCTGGAGAAACTTAACAGAGGACCATGGGGGAGGAGAAAGGGAAAAAATAGTTGGGGAGAGGGAGAGAGGCAAACCATGAGAGACTCTTGAATACTGAGAACAAACTGAGGACTGATGGGGGTGACGGAGAGGGGAAGGAGGATGATGAACATGGAGGAGGGCACTTGTTGGGATGAGCACTGTGTGTTTGTTATATGGAAACCAACTTGACAATAAACTATGAAAGAAAAAAATATCCCATAATCATTAAAAAAATAAGTTCCATTCAGCAAAGCCTTGATATTTGCTGAGATTTATTTTCCTCTTGGCTACAGTCTCAATCTCTACTTCTTACCAAAGTTTTGAGCATGGATATATAATCATAGAAGACCCAATCTTCCAGTATAGATTCCCTTAAAAGTCTTAAATTAGTCCCCTTTTCTTGTTGACATACTTTGTGACCTCCATAATGATTGGACGCATAGCATTCCTGTATTTATCATTCTGTATTCCTCCCCATGATTTTTTTTCAGGTTTAATTTAGAGACCCCTCAATTGGATTTGTCTCTCTTCAGTGTAGATCCATGTTCCCCAGTCTTTTCCTATGTAAGAACCCATCACTTTTGTGATTTAGCCAATGTTTAGAAATCTAGACTCCATTTACTGATTCTAATTGCCTGTACAATTAATGATTTTCTATTTTCTCCTGTGTCTTAAAAATAATTGAAAATAGCAACAAAAGTTAAAGCCTGGGGTTTATAGGCTATGCTCTGCCATATCTTACAAGGAAAATATACCTGTTCCTCCAGCTTTTAAATAATATTCAGTTAGATAACATTTAAGAAAAGACGTAAGAATTTAATTTAACATATATATGTATATATAAATCCAATTAGCAATGGCCTTGATAAAATGTGAATCTGCTACTTTCCTTTGCAAGATCATGGTTAAAGAATAGCACAGGCCAAAAATAGTCTTGTTCCACTTATAACTATTTTCTACTTTTCTACTTTTGACATCATTTTTCCTCCTTCATTGTTCTTATTCTTATATACTTTCAATATTCAAATTCATTGAATTATGCAGGTAATAAAAATCTCTCAATTTACTGATAATGCAAAAAAACAAATACTTAAACAAAAGAGAATCCTAATATATTTTAACCTTTAGATAGCCTCGAGCTTTTCACCCTTTAATGTGCCATTATCCAAGCATTGTATAAAACTGTGTTGTGATCAGCTATTTAGTGTAGTTTGAAGATTTCCTTCCCTTTGCATCTTTTCTGATACCTTTTAAACATTATTGCTTCAATAGAAATCTTTTGGAAAGGATTATTTTGGTTTTTGTGTATTATACTTATTTATTTATTTTATTGTTTACTTTTTGTTCTCCAGTAAAGGAAAAAAGAAAAAAAGACTTTAAGGGAGAAAAAGGTAGTCACAGCATGGTAAATCTAGCAGTTTATGTTCTGTTCTTAGCTCTTGTTATAAAGGTGAAGTACAGAGAGATAGTACCAACTCCTTCAAAGGGCCTTTACATATCTTATTTTGTTTCCCAAATTTCTCATGTAAGAAATGTTCAATTAATTATAACAAGAATTTCTTTAGAAGAAAAATTTTCTCTTATCTCACCAATAATAAAATGCCATGTCCAGGGTAAATGAATTTTTGCTGTAATCAATGGGATCTTTTCATTGATAATATATTCCATTACTGAAGTTTACAGATTATTTTATGCAGTCATATGTTATTTTATGTAGGTTTTTTGTGACCCTACTATGTGTCAGGTATTAGGTATGAGATGCAGGGATAGATGGTAAAAAAATTTTTTAAAGACAATGATCTTGAATTTCTAAGCAGAATATAGAGCTCCTCAGCACACCAGGGTAAGTATAGCAGAATAGCATAGCAGGGGTAAGTCTTGAAAAGGCTGGGTGTCAAAATGAATCTTAAACCTTTTAAAAATATATTCTTGGGGGATGGGAGGGATGAGTAGATGGTATACAGAGGGTTTTTCTTTGTATAATACCATAATGATAGATACATGTCATTATACCTGTGTCCAAACTCATAGGATGTATACTATCAAGAGTGAAGTCTCATGTAAACTATGGACTTTGGATGGTTATGATGTGTCGCTGTGAGTCCATCAGTTGTAACAATTTACCACTGTGATGGGGGAATGGTTATACATTTGTAGAACCTGGATGCTTAAGAGAGATCTCTGTCCCTTCTCCTCAATATTGCTGTGAGCCTAAAATGGCATTCAAAGTGTAAAGTCTTGGGGCACCTGGGTGGCTTAGTCGGTTAAGTGTCCGACTTTCGCTTAGGTCATGATCTCATGGTTCGTGGGTTCGAGCCCCGCATCGGGCTCTGTGCTGACTGCCAGCTCAGAGCCTGGAGCCTGTTTCAGTCTGTGACTCCCTCTCTCTCTGACCCTTCCCTGCT
>NW_027530006.1:2242580-2283299 GCF_008692635.1 Crocuta crocuta | reverse complement strand
AAGTGTAAAGTCTTAATACCAAAAGAAAAAAAAAAGAATGGATTAAAAAAAATGATATGTTTACCTCAGTGGAAAAATGAAAGTGATAGGAATCATCTGACTCTTGGTAAATTCTAATGGGTAAAGTAGAGCTTTTAAAATGTTCCAATAGAAAAGATAGTTGCAGATAAAGGGCTAGTATCCAAATCTATAAGGAACTCACCAAACTCCACACCCAAAAAACAAACAATCCAGTGAAGAAATGGGCAGAAAACATGAACAGAATTTCTCCAAAGAGGACATCCAGATGGCCAACAGACACATGAAATGATGCTCAGCGTCCCTCATCATCAGGGAAATACAAATCAAAACTACACTGACATACCACCTCACACCGGTCAGAGTGGCTAAAATGAACAAATCAGGAGACTATAGATGCTGGCAAGGATATGGAGAAACGGGCAACTTCCTACACTGTTGGTGGGAATGTAAACGGGTACAGCCCCTTTGGAAAACAATGTGGAGGCTCCTCAAAAAATGGACAATAGAACTCCCCAATGACCCAGCAATAGCACTGCCAGGAGTTTACCCAAGGGATACAGGAGTGCTGATGCATAGGGGCACATGGACCCCAATGTTCATAGCAGCACTCTCAACAATAGTCAAAACATTGACAGATCCTAAATGTCCATCAACTGACAAATGGATCAGGAAGATGGTTTATCTACACAATGGAATACTACATGGCAATGATAAAGAATAAAATCTGGCCATTTGGAGCAACATGGATGGAACTTGAGGGTATTATGCTGAGCAAAATAAGTCAGGCAGAAAAGGACAGCTACCATATGTTTGCACGTATAGGTGGATTAGGAGGAACTTAATGGAGGACCATGAGGGAGAAGAAGGGGAAAATATTTGGGGCAGAGGGAGTGAGGCAAACCGTAAGAGACTCTTGAATGCTGAGAACAAACTGAGGGCTGATGGGGGTGGGGGCGAGTGCAAGGGGAAGGGGGGTGATGGGCATGAGGCAGGGCACTTGTGGGTATGAGCACCGGGTGTTGTATGGAAACCAATTTGACAATAAACTATTTAAAAAATCAAATTGTACAATAAAGTGACTTAGCACAAAACAACATAAATAAATAAATAAATAAATAAATAAATAAATAAATAAATAAATAAATAAATAAAATGTTTCAATAACCACACACAAACATTCTTGCCCTTTATTTGGTCTAAGAGATCCTGGTTCTGTAATTATTGGTTGTACCTGACTATCCATATTTTTGAAGGTTTGTCACACAAATCCAAGGAACATTCAAGGATAGTTGTCAGTGTTATGGTCATTAACATGAAAGACTCCAGATGAAGAAAAAAAACCATAGTTCAGTTCTATTTTTATACTTCCTAGTTGTGTACCAGGGAGAAAAATATTTCATGTTTTTAACACATGACACCATATATTTTAATGGGGATCTGAAAGTAATGAGACATAGAAAGCCCTTGTCATGGGTTTGATATTAAGTTAATGAAATGTTAATTTCTCTTTGTCCCACTGTATTCATTGTAATTGTTCTTGGAGCCATTAGGAAAACAGACATAAAAGCTGTACCAGATGTGCATACACACACACATACAGAGTTTGTGGAAACTCAAAAACAAAACAAAACAATTCAGGGTGGAGAAATTAAGGACATCTGTAGAGGAGAAGTTAAATTTAAGAGACTGCATTAAGAATTGAACAGATAGAAAAATACTTTGAAGACAAAGTATGGATAGTCCTGAATGCCGTGTGCAGAAATGTGGCCCTGATGGAAAATTTCAGTTAAAGAAAGTGATGTGTGTCAGTGGATGAATGGGTAAAGAAGACATGATGTGTGTGTGTGTGTATTTCATAATAATTTTTACATATACATATAAAATGAAGTATTATTCATCATGAGAAAGAAGGAAATCCTGCCATTGTGACAACGTGGATGGACTTTGAAAACATGCTAAGTGAGATAGTAAGACAGAGAAAGATAAATGCTGTATAGTACCACTTACATGTGAAATCTAAAATAAGCCAAACTAGTAAAAAGAGAGTAAGATGGTACTTACCAAGGGATGAAGATAGAAGAGTGGAAAAGATATTTTTAAGTATACAAACTTGTAACTAGTAGATAAGTCTTGGAGAGCTAATGCATGATACGTTAATTATAGACAGCATAATTGTATTGTAATCTTCAATCTTTCCAAGAGAGTAAAATTAATTATTCCCTCTACAAAAAAAGGAATGAAGGGCATCTGGCTGGCTCTATTGGTGGAGTCTGTGACTCTTGATGTCTGGGTCATGTGATTGAGGCCCACATTGTATTTGGAGCCTACTTAAGAAAAAAGAAATGATAATAATGTGAAATGATAAAGGAGCTCACTATTGCTACAACTGTTTTGATATCACAGTATAAAAATGCATCAAATCAACATGTCCACTTTAAATTTACACAGTCTTATGTGTCATATTGCAAAAAAATAATTTCACATGCAAAAGAAATAAAACTGATATATGGCAAAAACAGTGACATCAAATTTGTGTTTTAGTATCATTAATCTCATTATAGTGGGTATGATGATTAAAAGGCAGAAAGAAAAGGAGAGATGGAGATAGAAAAAGACACAGAGAGAGACCAAAGTCAGAACTATTTTATTAGGTACATAATGTACTATGTAGTATGTGTTTATAGCAGAAAATGCAGCTTTATATGGAAAATAATCATATTTCCTTCTCTGTAAAAGTAAAAAAAAAACCACCATCACCACACACACAAAAAAAAAACTCTCAGTAAATGTTGTCATAAATAATTGCTCCGTATTTTCACCCTGGTCTTTTTACAGAGCTCCTTGTATTAGCTGTATTAATTGATTTTATGTATCAGTCTCTGAAATAAAACTAGTTTTATTGCTTTTTTCTATATAAAAACCAATGTATTACAATCATAAAATACATTTATGTTTATGTTTTGTTTCATATAGTTCTTTTATAGCATAAAAATATATACATTTGAAAGTAAAATATGTTAATTATTCCACTGCTCAATGATAAGTACTGTTAACATTGTGTTAACATAGATTTTGATAAAATTCTTCTCTGTCCTTTCTCTCTTCCTGTGTGCATCTTTTTCTCTATTTTGTGAACTGCTTTCTTTTTTTCCACTCAATACATCATGGTATCATCATATAAATGAATTAGAACTACATCATTATTTTAAATGACCATATGGTATTCCACTACATGAACTCCAATATGTTTCAGCAACCTAATTTTGATGAATATTTATATACTCAAATGTCTTGCTTTTACAAACCGTGTTGTGATGTATGCTCCTCACATTATTAATGAGGCTGTCCTATTCTGCCTTGATATCTCTGCTGTTGATCCATTTCCTTTTTATTCTTGTGTTTCTAATTAATGGTATTCTGTGCTCACCGAGTTGCCAATAATAGCAGTAATAATCAGAAGAAAAATACAGATATTGAGAATTTACTGTGTATCATTCATTACACTGCTTTTATGTGTTCTACATTTTTTTCAAAAAATTAAGGCAAAATTTTTAGAGCAGTTTTATGTTCACAGGAAAAGTGAGGGAAAGGAACAGAGATTTCCTTAAGCTCCCTGCTGCATACATGTATAGCCTGCCTTCTTATCAGCATTCCCCACCAGAGTAGTACATTTGTTATAATAATGGATGCACTTATAGTGACACATCATGATTATCCAAAGACTAGAGTTTACGTTAGGATTCACTCTTAGTGTACATCCTATAGGTTCAGACAAGCATGTAATGATATGTAGCCATCATTATAGTATCATACAGAGTGTTTTCATTGCCTAAAAGTCCTCTTTGCTTGGTATATTCATACCTCTTCACACCCTAGCTTCTGAAAACCACTGTTTTTTTGTCATCTCCATAGTTTTGCTTTTTCCAGAGCGTCATATAGTTGGAAACATACCATATATGGCCTTTTCAAATTGGTTTCTTTCACTTAATAATATGCATTTAAGGTTCCTCCTTGTCTTTTCATGGTCTGATAGCTCATTCTTTTTAGCCTTGAATAGTATTCTGTCGTCTGATGTATCACAGTTTATTTATCATTCACCTACTGAAGGGCATCTTGTTCGCTTCCAAGTTTCAGACAATTATGAACAAAACTGCTATAAATATTTGTGTGCAGGATTTTGTATCAATATAAGTTTTCAACTCTTTGGGTAAATATCAAAGAGTGCAATTGCTGGATTACACTGTAAGATTTTTTTTTTGTTTGTTTTTTTTTTTTTTTTTTTTTTGGGTCCATGGGTGGCCCTGAATATCATTGATTTTTTTTTTTTTATACTCTCCATAGTTTGGACTTTCCTAGAATGTCATATAGTTAGAATCATATGTTTGTAGCTTTTGCATATTGACTTCTTTCATTTAGNTTTTCTTGCTGCAGGGCACCAGGATGGTTCAGTCAGTTAAGTGTCCAACTTTGGCTCAGGTTGTGATTTCACGGTTTGTGAGCTCAAGCCTTGCATCCGTCTCTGTGCTCAGATTCTTTGTCTCCCTCTCTCTCTGCTCCCCCCACCCCAACTCTCACTCTGTCTGTCTCTCCCTCTCAAAAAAAAATAAACATTAAAAATGTGTTTAAAACAGAATTTTTAAAAAAGATTTATAAGGAACTGCCAAACTGTCTTCAAAAGTGGCTGTGCCATTTTGCATTCCCACCAGCAGTGAATTAGAATTTCCGTTGTTCTCTATCATCACCAGCATTTGTTTTGGTCAGTGTTCCAGATTTTAGACATCCTTATTTATGTATACTGTGATATCGAATTGCTTTAATTTGCATTTCCCTAATGACATATGATGTGTAACATCTTATCCTATACTTATTCACCATGTGCATATCTTCCTTGGTGAGGTGTCATTAAGGTCTTTGCCTTTTATTTTTAAGCCCATTTTTAAATCAGTCTATTTTCAGTTGTTGAGTTTTAAGAGTTCTTTGTATATTTTGATAACAGTCCTTTTTCAAATGTGTCTTTTGCAAGTATTTTCTTCCTCTTTGCAGCTTGTTTTCTCATTCTCTTGAAAATATTATGTTATTTTATTCTACCAAGAGCGCTGCAAATTAAGGGGCATTCCTAGCATTTTTCAGAAAACAGAGGCTTGGAAAATTGAAAAAAATTGCTTAAACTGACATATTAGCAAGTGCTGAAGTAAAGATTTAAACTTTGGTCCTTGTGAATGCAAGCACCATAGCCTTAATTACTAGCCATGTTATAATGAATGCAAAAAAAAGTACTTTTATTCTCTGATACTTATATTCTCCAAAATAAATCTTGACACAGTCATAGGGAGTTTGGAAAGACTGGTTATATGTCACAATACCAGTGTACATAGGGATTTTAGATAGGACTTTTTTTGGCTTCCATTTTATTATTTATTCCCATGTCTAGAAGTTCATCTGAGCCTACCAACTAACTAAAAACTTCAGAGAAAACCTGAAGACAGTTTATGCCCAAAAGAAAATAATTATTTTGGCCAGTTTTCCTCAATTTTCAGATAGATCCTAGCATATAACTCTATTTGGGCATTTTAACTAGATTTCTGTGGCTGTTTTGCAGCTAACCACTAGGAGTGAGCCTATCTTAAAAACAGTAGTACTGTTCCGTATGAGATGCTGTCCAGAAATCTTAGAATTTCATTACTGACTTTGTTTTCAAGGTGTTGTTCTTAAGGAAACATTAACTGATGATCTACGAGAAATGCAAGTTTTGGGGCTTTGTATCTCACCGACTGACTCAGAAACTATGGGGCTGGGACTCAGCCTTCTGTTTTAACAAACTCTCTAGGATGGGCACCACTCAGTTGCCTAAGCGGCCAACTCTTGATTTCGGTTCAGGTCATGAGCCCAGGGTCCTGAGATGGAGGCCTGAGTTAGGCTCTGAGCTGATATGGAGCCCGTTTGAGATTCTCTTTCTCTGTCTCCCTCTTTCTCTGTCTCCCTCTCTTTCTCTCTCTGTCTCTGTCTCTCTTTCCCCTGCTTGTACTCTCTCTCTCTCTGTCTCTCCCCTGCTTGTGCTCTCTCTCTCTCTCTCTTTCTCTCTCTCTCTCAAATAAATAAATTAAAATATTAAACAAAAACTAATTGTCTAGGAGATTCTGTTACATGCTACCCTGGGAGAGCCAATGCAATGTGGTTTATGTAGCCAACTGGGAACACCTGCCCTTCAGAGGTTCCAAATCATGCCAATGCTTACATTTCTGGGGCCAGATATAAATAGTTTACCAGGAAATTGAGCAAATTTTATTTATGAGGGCAAATTTGGCTACCTTTCCTCACCCATCTTCAGGTGGAAGTGATATGCCTATCAAAAATAAGAGTCAAGAGTTCAGGTTTCCTAACAAAATGCCAACTTTGTCGTGGGTATATCTGGCTGCTGGAGCAAAGGTGCATCTTCCAGTAACCAGGAGACAAAGCTCGTTTTCCAGTCTTTCCATAAAGAGCTGACTCTTTAAACAACTGCTACTCAGAACCTACCAGAAACCTTCCTATGTCCATTGACATTCAGGACAAGGAGTGTAATGGCCTAAATAATCCTCCAAATCTCAAATTTGTTTCATTTTTTGCTCTGTCCATTCAAATCAACAAAAAAGTCTTGGCATTTGGCAAAGTTTTGTTTCGTTTTTCTTTTTTCCTTAAGAAATTCATATAGACCTGTACTTTAAACTTAGGCTTCTTCTAGCATTGAGAATTTTTTAAAACAATTCTTACATATGAACACTTATTTGTCCTTGTCTAAGAATCCAGGCAATAAATTTTCATCAAAGTTTACTGCCAGGAAAAGTTTGTAACAATTTCCTCGGTATCATTCCTAATTGGTCATTAAACAACATTTTAGTTAAATTTAATAAAATGAGTAAGTTCAGGGCATAGTTATTTTAAAAATAAATATCTGACCAAGTAATGCAACTATATGGGTTAAATGATTCTCTTTCTTTCATCAGACAATATTAGCTGTCTTTCAATCTTTATTGTATATATTTGTGCTGGCTACTGTGTAGCTCAGAGTCATATTTAATATGCTATTGTAATAACGATCTTTAACCTGTCTTTCTGGAATAATTGTGGTCTCCCTTGAACTATACTACTTTTCCATCTTTATTTTTATTTTAATGATCCTGATGTTAATTAATCTTCTATGGTTAGTAATTTCAAAACACTAGAACTAGCATGACTATAAATGATGTTTTATTTTCTTCTAGTACACCTGAGTATCTTAGACACTGTCCTTCATATAAATATACCAAAATTAATCATTGATTTCATCTGAATTCTTGTATCTCCATCAACTGAATGCTCTTCGGAAATATGTTCAGCACTCAGCACAAGGGAAGAACACACACACACAAAATCTTCTTTCCTCAAGCTAGCAACAAGATGTGCCTTTGAAACAAAATAAAAAAGCCATGAGACAACTATTCACTATGTGTTTTCCATGCTGCTCTCTGATTCTCCTTGGTAGCACTTACAACCTTGTATTGTCATTGCTTACTGGTCTGTTTAGTTCTCCATAAATTTATCAAGGCCAAGGGCCATGTCATATGTATTATTGCAGTCTCAGTGCCTGGGACAATACTGGTGCATAGTTGATTCCCAAGAATATGATTAAGTCCCAAATGGTATGATGTGAGATTTCACTTTCAGGAGCTCAGAAGAAAGACAAAACTGGAAGGATTGGAGTTTTCCTAGTCAAGGCTTATAGAGGAGGAAGGACATAGAGTAGTCATTGACTGTCTGCTCTTGTACTTGGCTTTGAACTTGGGGCAGGAACATGGATAAGTGTTGTACAGAGGAGGTGTACACATGGGACAAAGGATGTCTGTAAGTAGGGAATGAAGGGATGGTCCTGTTTTGGAGAGTGATTGGAGGATAGGTGGAAGGGATCAGCATAACCAGCCTGAGGAAGAGTTTGGAATCTAGTAGAAAACTTCATAGATGATAAACTAGGAAGAATAGATCCAAAGAACTTTGTGAATGGGTATGAGACATAATCTAATTTGTAATTTAAAATTTAGTCTGTTAAAATATTCCTAAGTTAAGGGTTGGAAAACTATGGCCTGTATGCAAAACCCATCTCACAGCCTGCTTCTGTATAGTGAACACTTTTTAAAAAACATTTCTAAAATAATCATTAAGAAATAAAGTATAATATGCAATAGTGACTTTTTGTGGCCATCAAAGCTTAAAATATTGTCTGGCCATTTTGGAAAAAGTTTTCTGGTCCCTGCGTGTGAAAGTGATGGAAAATAATGAGTAAAGATGTTGGAATAAAGGATTTACTTGAGTGTGTAAGTGAAGGAAGGACAAGGTTTACAAAGAGATCTCTCCATTTGAGCCTCTAACACAATAGTTTCTTTCTCACTCATACAAAAAACATTTCATTGTTTTTGTTGATGGTGTTCATAGTGGTGTGTTGCTTTCTCCTGTGTGGTGTATTTGACACTCAGGCTCTTACATACCTTTGTCCCTGAATTTCATAAGATCTCATCATTATTGCATCAAAATGGTGAAACGGGAAATAGAGGGATAGAGAGACACACTGGCTTCTTAAAAACCTTGGTTTTGAAGTGACACCCCTGCTTCCCATTTACTTTCTATTGACAGTAGCTCTTTGTGTGGTCTTATCTAAAAATAGAAGTATTTAGAAGTTGAACTTCCTGGCTGAATGGCCAGACCATAGGTCTTAGATCTGTGGTATGGCTATGAGCTCTGTGTTAGCCATTTCTGCCAGAGTGAGAGGTGGCTGGGGCAATAAATACAGCTGCCAGGGGTTTGTTTTCCATAACAGTGAAGCCTGAAGCCATATAGTATACATAGATAGATCTTACATATATAGATATATATGATGCATATGTATACACATGTATATATTCACTTATACATCTATATAACTTAGGTACACACACACACACACACACACACACCAGTGAAGAGGCAATGAATCATGGGTAGTTGAAGGCTAAAGCCTGATCCTCCCTGCTTGCTACTTTCTAGATTTCTCAACTTTCTCCTACTGGCTCTTCTTTGTTCCAGTTATGATATTGATCAAAGTTTTATCCTTTCTAATGCACTTTTTCATTTTTTCCTCTGTCAAATGAGGATTACCTGACCCTTGACTATTTTGTAGTGAGAATTAATACTGTGAAGGCTTCAAGTTGTTATCTGACATATACTAAATGCTCAATAAAAGATGTCTGCTACTGCTGTTGCTATCATTATTAGTGTTGTTATTCCCTTAAAATAGTCTAAAATTTTTTATGGAGCTTAACAACAGCTGACTATGGATAGATTCAAGAGAGACATAAAGCACAATGACCTCAAACTTTTGCCTTACATAATGGGATAATGGACCCAGGGAGGATGCAAAGAGGTGGTTTGCAGGGTAAATTTAAAATATGTGTCCCTCAGCAAGAAAATATAGTGATAAAAATAATTTCTGCACCTCTATGATCCTCAAGGATTCAGGAATTTAATACTCACAAATCAAGCATAAAGCATCATAGAAATGTAACATTGCAGAATGAGGAATAAATAGTTGTTCTTCTAATGATGTATTAGAATGACTAAACATTGTCTATTTTGCTGAGACTATTGCAGCGTACATTTTATACACACACATATACGTGCACACACACACACACACATTTCCACAAACAGCTTCCACAGTAAGCAAATTGTCCTTTTCTGAGAGGTTGTTGAGCAGTGATATAGTCCTCATGTCTGTATTGTTTTTGATTCATGTCCTAAACAGGAGCCATGGTTATTATTTTAATTGTACTATGGTCAAATAACAAATCCTTGATGCCATTTTCACATATTGTTTCTCTGTGTTTTCTTGATAGGCTTGTGTAATACACACGGTTGTAGAAGCATGTTGATCATAGGGAAGCAAGCATTTGGCATTCATTTCATAAAATTAAACCAACATGTTCCTTGACCAACGTAAGGCTATCTATTAGTTATCTTCACATACAGTGTCTCTTCTGGTAATGTTCCTTAAGTGGATGTTGTCTTAGTCAAAAATAAAGATTCAGAAGCAGATTTCAAAACAGATGCGTACTGATTTTAGACAAATGGGCTTCCTGGACCCATTTTTAAAATCAAGGAAGACTCTAAAGTCTCCTATTTGCTCCTATTTGGAAGCAAGATCTGACAGCCCTTGATCCCTCCCTCCTTATTTCCTCAGCAACCTTGTTTTATTCTATAAACTTGTTCATAAAGAGCTCAAACTGTACTAACATAATGCTTTGTTTTTACCAGTTCTGATTCTGGCATGGACCAAGGCTCTAGAGACCATCATTTTGCAAGTTCATTACTGTGTTGTGGCTGTCTCTTCTGCAAACAATTTACTCAGGTTGTTTTTCACTGTGGTCTCCCCCACGTAGAGCATATAGGCATAGCTAAACCCTAGGTTAACACATGCCATTGAGTGGAGTATTCTGTGAGACTTGGACGGCAGGTGCAGCCATTGGCACACCTCAGCCAGAGGTAATGCAGACATTCTATAAAAGCTGTATCAGTATATGGGCATCTGTTTCCCATCATCCCCTAACAATGATTTCATTATATAAAGAATGACTTAAATGCATCTGATCTCCTTTCCTACAGCACTAACCACTTGCACTGTTATTCACCCACCGCCTCTGACATAGTCACACCCTAACCCTATCATACATATGCATGAGTTTTCTTTCTTTACCAAGCATTCATTGGTTCCATGCTACATGATATATTAGTGAACTTCACATCAGTGTTCTTAAACTTGACTGTTCATCAGATACATCCAGGCCTCTCATTGACAGTAGAGGCCATCAGAACTTTCTGCTGAGTATGTAGATTCAGTGGATCTGGTCAAAACCTAAGAATCTAAGAGCTTAAGTGAATCTGAGGATTGAAAGCATTTGAGAAACTGACCAGGTCAGTGGTTCCAAACTTCAGTGAGCACCAGAATCAATTTGAAAAGACGTAGTAAGGTCTGGAATGGGATCCACAAATAGGCATTATTAGCAAGGACTCCAGGAAAATCTAATTCAGGTCGTCCATGGAACAGACTTTAAGAAATGCCACTATCAAGTGAATGCCAAACGTGGGTAGCTCTTTTGTGTCCACTCAGTAATTCTAAATGTCCTTGATTAGCCTTCTCTTCCATTGTCCAGCGCAGATACTACATGCTGCACCGGCTCCCTCAAATTCTTTACCTCACTCTTCCAGTAGTTAGTTGAACCTTGCCTTTGTCTCCTAGAAAAACAGCATTTTTGGATGTGCTCTCCTTCAACTTCTTCTTATATTTAAAAAAATATAGAATTTCATCTAATTTCATTTTCTTTTTTCAGTGCCTGAGGAAGAGATGTGTCTTATCTTCAAAGGTTACATATCTCTGCCTCTGAGCTCTTGATCAGAGTGCCTCCTGACCCTCTGTTCTTTCTCTTCTACATTTTCAATTTTTCTATACTGTTTCCTTCCACATGGCCTGTGAATGTGTTCACCACCTCTATCTTATACTAGCAATTCTCCTTTGACTCAGAATATCCTTTTATTGCTCACCCTTTCTGTTTTTCTTCATAGTCAGACTCCTCAAGTAGATAATCTCCAATTACAGTTTCCACTCAATGGCTATCCTTCACTTGTCAGTTCTCTGTAATCAGGCTTTTACCTCCAACCTTGCACTGAGATGTCACAGGTAAAAATCTGCCAATAACTTCCTGGATGAGTAAGCCTCTGGTCTATCCAGTCTTCATCTAACTTGATCTTGCTGAGCCCTTCTTTCTTATTAAAAAGTTATACCTTTTCTGTTCTTCTAATTTTATGACCATTTCTTCTAGGTTTCCTTCCCAAGCTCATAATTCTTTATGCTTCTATGTCTGCTTTATCCAGAGGGGTCTGTCCCTGACCCTCAATTCTTTGCACTGATTTTTTCCCACCTTTGGGAAACCTCTTCCATGCTGATGATCTATAGCCTCATGATTCCTGTAACTGTCCCTCTGGTTAATATCATAAGCCTGTAATTAATAGGTACTCAATATATGTTTGTTGATAGGATAAATGAGTAACTGCAAGGATGGATAACTGAAAAAATATCTATGAACTAGAGAAACACCACAGTCAAAGGTAATATATTACTCATTTCTGATTGTGTGGATTTGTTAATAGACAGACACAGATTATAAGTTGCTTGTTTGGCTTCATTACTCCTTTTTTTCATTACTAAGTGATGATTAGAGTATGAAACTGTGTTTAGCTTATAAGTTTCATGATGGAACCTGAAGCCTTGTTGACCATTAGACCACTTTGGGAAGGCCAAGGATTTAATGGACCTCTCACTCCCTCTGTTTCTTCCAGGGACCTGATTTCTATTGTTCAAATTAAAAACAAACAAAGTTCTGAATTAATAAGGTCATGGATGGTAATACATGGGCACCACTTCTTTGAAGCATCTGTGACAGCTAAGAAATTTTGTGATATACCCATTCATATTCATTTCCCATTCATATTCATTTTCTTTACGTCTCTCTCTCACTCTCTCATTCTTGTTTTTTCTCTCTCTTGGTCTTATTCTTTCTTGCTCTCTTATTCATTCACATACACTTAAGGACAGATATTGTAGTAATTTATTAAATTAAGAGGTATATTTAAAACACATATGCAGCTCCAGCTAAAGAAAGAGTTTAGAAATTTTGGCACTTAAATATAGAACCAGAGATGAAGCCCCATAGCATCAGGCATTAGTAAGATGACAGCTCTTAGTATAGATTGCAGCTTAGTACCTTGAGCTTCTAATAGGGGCCTGGATTACTTAAAGTTTAAAATCTGTTATCCACAAGCTCTGGAAAGCACTGAATACATTACCTAGTATGTTATTGATACTCAACAAATGTTCTGTTCTCCTCCATTTCTTTTCACAAAAAGATGTTTCCTCTGCTTGAGACATCCTCTAGTAAGCCACAGAGTTCATCTCCATTAATGAATGGAAAAACAAACTCTGTGTATAAAATATATTTTCTGTTCACTTAAGTCATCCTTCTTTCCTCTTCTATTTTGTAGTTTCTGATTTATCCCTCTTTACAATTACCAAACGTTTGTAAACTATGGACACAGAATCATTCCTGGTCTCTTGCTGACTTATAGCAAGGTATTATCTCTGAATTCCCATGTTTTCCTCATTGAAATGGGGATGTGTAGCACTGCCACATAGGAATGTGGGGATGACTAAGTGAGATGAAGCAGACCATGTGCTTAATACAGTTTGGCAAATAGGGAACATTCTAAGAATGTTCAATGCTATTGTTGTGTTTATCTGTCTCTCTATTTATCTCTCTATTATTCATTTATCTATATCTATTTGTGTTATTTTAGATGTCATATTGCTATTTATAGTTTAAGTCATTTGAGTTCTGTAATGTTTTGAATCATTGGGTTTTAGAGTTTTGGAATGTTCTGAATCCTTTAGTCATGTCTCAGAGCTAAATCAATCCTCAGGGAAGCCTTTTCTGACTATTCCTTCTATGTGGACTCTGATGGCTTCCTATTATAGTCACCCATCTAACATGAAAGTGAGAGACACAGACACTAGAGTCAGAAGCCTGGAGGCAAGTCCTGCCTCTACCTAGTTTCAGCCAAATTCATTAACCTATTGATGACTAAGGGTCCTAATCTGTTAAACAGATAATATTACTTGTCTCAGAGAGTTGTTGTGAGGGTAAAATTAGTTCAAGTGGTAAAATGCTTAGTGCTGTATTGCTGCTTCTGGCACAAAATATATGTTAAGTGTTTTTTCTTTTTATGATTATAGTCATAGCACTTATTGGTTTCTGAAATTGTCTTGCTTAATTATCATTTTATAGTCTATTTCACCCCTCCAGAATAAAAAAGGAGTCAAGAGAAGAGGAAAGATCCATGCTTCATGTTTCCTTGTTTACTGCTATATTTCCAGAGGCATTAACAGGGCTTAGCATTCATCATGTTTTCGTTGAATGAGTAGTGTATGCTATCAGTCATTCAATTCCTTATACCTGACATGTGCATAGTAGGTTATTTGTTGATGAAAGCTCAAATATCATTCATGACTTAAAAAAATAAAAACCAAAGACATGTGGGCATTGCTTAGTGAGAAAATTGAGAGCTGTAATTGCTGTCTGAATTGTGTGAATTCTTCAAGAAGAATTCTACCATCTTTCCATCCTTTAGTGAGTCAGTCAGGGTGCCTTTGTCTCACTTGATTTAGTTTGGTGACTTTCCTTGGATGGGAGCTATGAAAATAAATTACAAGAAGACCTCCCTACCATGCACCCCAACTCAAAGAAAGTTCTTTAGAGATTTATTTCTAGAATGGAAAATAAATTGGTGTTTGTTTTAGCTTGGGGATCTGGACTGAATTTTTCTTGTCATTCAATGACATACACTCTGTATGCAAATTCTAGAGGAAGAATATTGGGATTTTGGAACTATATGTAGTTGGTATGCTGGGAGCAGTGGAGTAAAATTGTTTCAAAGCTGCTTTATTTTAGTGCATTCTCCCATAAAATCTTTAAAACAGGCAGTTGTAGAACTTTTGAGATTGGACTTTATGAAATAATAGGGGGATAAAGCCACTGTATAAAATCATGAGAGATTAAAGAGATTAAAGAGATAAAGGGACTAAGGGGAGACTATGAATTGGGTAGCCCTTTCTAGAAGTCTGTCTATTGAGATACCAGGTTATAAATGTATCTACAAAAACTAAATATGTGATGATCCATATTTGCTAAAGCTGCTTCTCTGCACTGGCTTCCCATTCTAATGTTTGGTAAAATAAAATATGTGTTATAAGTTTCTTACGTTTGTCTTATTAGGTTTCTCCGGAGAAACAGAACCAATATGATATACGTGTACGTATAAAAGTCTGGTAAGGGGCACCTGGGTGGCTTAGTCGGTTAAGCGTCCGACTTTCGCTTGGGTCATAATCTCGCGGTTCGTGGGTTCGAGCCCCGTGTCGGGCTCTGTGCTGACGGCCAGCTCAGAGCCTGGAGCCTGTTTCGGTCTGTGACTCCCTCTCTCTCTGACCCTCCCCTGCTCACGCTGTCTCTCTCTCTCTCTCTCTCTCTCCTAGAAATAAATGAAAAATATTAAAAAAAAAAAAAAAAGTCTGGTAAGCCCTCAATTTAAAGGATGAGCTGAAAGACTGGAAATTCAGGGAAGGACCAATGTTGCAGTTTAAGTCCTAAGGCTGTCTGCTGACAGAATTCCCTCTTGCTTGGTGGAGATCATTCTTTTGCTCTGTTTAGGTCTCCAGGCAGCTGGACGGGGCCCACTCACATTATGAAGGACAATCTGCACTATAGTCAACCTACTTAAATATTACTCTTATCAAAATGACTTTCATGGAAACATCCGGAATAATGTTTGACCACATATCTGGGAACTGTGGCCCTGACAAGTTGACACATAAAATTAGCCATCACACTATGATCTGTCCCCTGTCTAACTATCAGTTTCATTTGGGACCAATCATCTGCTTCGAACACACAGGCCTTCTTTCAATTCCTCACAAACACAAATTTTTTCTTTCTACCTCAAGGTCTTCATTGATGCTATTCCTTCTGCCTGGAATGCCCTTCTACTCATTCATGGCCTCAAAAATCCCTTCACATCCTTCTGCCTCAGCTTAAATGCCCTTTTTCCTATGGGGCATGTTTCTGACCTTCAGTCTCAATCAGGCCTCCTTATTAGCAGCACTGCATCAAGCCATAGGTTCTTTCATTATACTCATCACAGTTATATGGCTTGACATATTAGTAATTATAAATTTGCTTTCTGTATCTATTAGTTCCACATCTGCTTTCCCTTTCAGTTTGGGTACTCTTGAGTTCAGGGACCTGACTCATTGTGTTAACTCCATGTCACTACACATGGTAGCCACTCACTGAATATAGAACAAATAAACAAATGAATAGAGCTTCAGGTAATTGAAACAAATATTTTCCGTATTAAGCTTAGAAATCCAAAGAATTCTTTGAATTGGGAAAAACTGGAACACTTTCTTACACCTTTTGTTATCAAAGGCAAACTTTTCTTGAGTTAAAGGAGATCTTAAAGCTTGATAGACACTTACTTAAAAATGTATATTCTTAGCCACTATGTCTTATGTGATTCAGTAGGTTAGCAGGTGGGACTAGTAAAAAGTGCCCTAATGACTCTCATGCTTGTAGTTAATGTACCAGTAGCTGGGAACTACCTGTATTGACCTAACTCAAGATTTCTGCCTCTAATGATGGGAGCACATTGTCTGCTGATGTTGTTTATGCCCTATTGACAACCACAGATTAGACCAAATTCTAGAGTAAGTGGAAGCACAAATAATGTTCTTTTAAATATTTAAAAGATATCTTTCATTTCTACTATTACTTTGTGGTCAACAAAATTACAATTCTGTGAGTGATAATTATTTTTTTCTAGATTCTTAGCTTTCTCTGAAGGCTTGAATTCTTTTGTAGATAGTTCTTCCAATGCTGTGTTTATTAGACTCAATCAACACTCTTTTTCCTGACATATTTGAAGTGTAGAAGCTGTTTAGTTCTTCAAGATAATGCAATTCTATTCATATAGACCTCTGTTAACTTGTTTCTCTGAGCCTCTTCTATTTTACCTGTTCCTGACCATATTATGTTTTTGAAATATCAATCAAGTTTTATATTTTGAGAATTTCTGTTTCTATTTGAGGTAATATCTTAGGAAGATATACTTTCTACCTCAAGGGGCTTTTTTTCCTGTCTAGCCAGAAACAATTTCAACTTTCTTATGGTACTAGATTTCAACTGACCAGTCAATGAAGTATATAGTTACTCCACTGCTTAAAAACTCATAATCAAAAGCCCAGCCACCTCAAGTGAGTAGGGAAAAACAAAAAAATGACAAGACTTTGGGAGGTGATCCATTTCTCCATCTAGACCCCAGTAAAAGGCTGAGTTGAAACATGGTGGAGGTCAACAATTAAATAAGATATTGGGTATTCTGGTTAGTATGTAACATAAGATTTGAAAAATAGATTGGTATGAGATTGTGGAGGCTAAGGCTTTAGATTTTGAAAGTAGTGGAGATCCAGGATCTGATGATGAGTTTTTATCAGAAAAGCTGTAGAATCAGCTTTAAAAAATCATTAATATAACTCAGGAATAAAGGGTTAAAGAGAGGAAAAGAAATGGGGGATAGGTATACCACTCAAGGGGAAGTGAAAATGTCAAGCTTTCTAAATAACAACACAGATGAATCTTCCAGATACAATATTGTACAAAATAAGCCAAACACAAAACGGGTGATATTCTACAACTCCATTTATATGAAACTGAAAAGTAGGCAAAACTAATTCACAGTGATAGAATTTAGTGGTTGCTTTTAGAGGGGGTAGTGACTGGGAGGCTTCTGGAGTGCTGATAATTGATTTCTTAAACTAGTATATAAAAACCCACCAAGCTCTACAATTTAGTTATGTACACTTTACAATATATAATAATTCATGACGTTTATTCCTCAAAATGAAGATGGGGTCAAGAATGAAGGCAATGAAATAGGAAAGCCAGAAGAAATCCTTTCCACAGTACATCTTTCAGGGAGGGGAAATAAAAGTATAATAGGATGTATAAACATAGTATGAAAAGATGCCCCATATCGTTCATCATCAAGGAAATGCAAATCAAAACCACAATGAGATATCACCTCACACCTGTCAGAATGGCTCATATCAAAAAGTAAAGAAGCAACAAGTTGTTGACAAGGATATGGAGAAAAAAGGAACACTTGTGCACTGTTGACAGGATGCAAACCAGGGCAGCCACTGTGGAAGACAGTATAGAGTTTCCTCAAAAAATTAAAAATAAAATTACTCTATGATCCAGTAATCATACTGTTGGGTATTTACCAAAAAAATGCAAAACCACTAATTCAAAAGGTTACATCCACCCCTATGTTTATTGCAGCATTATTTACAATAGTCATATTATGGAAGCAGTCTAAATGCCCATCAATAGATGAATAGATAAAGAAGATATTGCATATGTATATAAAATGGAGTATTATTCAGCCATAAAAAGGAATGAAATCTTGCTATCTGCAACAACATTGATGGATCTAGACAGTATAAGGCTAAAGAAATAAGTCAATCAGAGAAAGACAAATACTATATGATTTCACTCATGTGGAATTTAAGAAAAATAAATGAACAAAGGAGAAAAAAAGAGACAGAGAAAAAACAAAAAATAGACTCTTAACTATAGAGAGCAAACAGATGTTATCAGTGGGGTAGTGCACAGTGCAAGGGGATGGGTGAAATAGGTGAAGAGGATTATGAGTATGCTTAAGCAATGAGTAATATATGGAACTATTGAATTATTATATTGTACACCTGAATTATATAGCACTGTATGTTAATTACACTAGAACTAAAGATTTAAAAAGAAAATGCTAAGGAAAGTATTATATTAAATTCTCAATATTTTAGATAAACATACTAAGTTATGTGTGAAAAAAACCATGGTATATAGCAATTTGTTATTAAAGTGCACTGTATCTGGGAAATTCACTGTGGTAAATAGTGACTGTCATCAACTCCTCTCCTCCTGTAAATAAGCACATTCTTTGTGCCTCCTCTTGAATCTGGGCTGCCTTTGTGATTCACTTCTATCCATAAAACAGAGAGGAAATGATCCTGTGAAAATTCCATGCCTAGCCATTAAGAAGCCTGGAAGCATCTGCTTTCTCTCTTGGGAATCTGTCTACCATGTTTTAAAGAACCTTGAGTTGGCCTGCCAAGTGCTGAGATATCACATGGATAGAGGGAGCTCTAATGACCACATGTGGGGTATTTATGGATTTTCCAGTTCAGCTGCTAACAGAAGGCACCAAAGGGAGTGTCATGGGATGATGCCACATGGAGCAGAAGAACCACTCATCCAATCCTTCCCTGAATTCTTGGCTCTCCAGAAGAACCACATGGTTATTATATTAAGCTCCTAAGCTTCAAAGTCGTGTGTTATAACAATAGATAGCCACAGTGGTTGCCTTCCAGAGTGGTGGCTCTCAGTGCAAGATGGAGGGATTTATTACGCCTGGGGACGTTTGTCAGTGTTTTGAGACATGTTTAATTGTCAAGACTGGAGAGCTTGCTACTGACATCTAGTGGGGAGAGGCCAAGGACATTGCTAAACACCCTATATTGCACAGAAAAGCCCTTGCAACAAAGAATTATCTGGTCTAAAATGTTTATAATGCCAAAGTTGAGAAACCTGATATAGAGCAATTATTTATAACTTAGGTGATATCCAGGAAATTTTCTCCAAAGCCATATTTCCTAAATTTTACTGATAATATTAATTACCTAAGATTCATGTTATACATGTAAAATCTTAAAATCATTCTAGACCTTCAGAGTCAGAATCTCCAAGGAAGAACATTAGGAAGTTATATTTCTACTTTCATGGAAGTTTGTGAAACACTGATGTAACCTGCATTTCTCATATTTTGATGTGCATAGAAATAATCTGGTCACCTTCTTAAATTTTAAAATCTTATTTACTTGAACTGGGGTGAGGTCTCAAATAGCTAAAGCAGTCTTGGGAAAGAACAAAGTTGAAGGTATTGTAATCCCAAATTTTTTATTTCTAACAAGTTCCCAGATGATGCCTAAGTATTGCTTCTTGGAGCATACTTTGCATAGCAAGACTCCAGAAGTAGTTATCAAACTTCTGCATGCATCAGAATCACCTAGAAGATATGCACCCAGGTTTGATTCTGTAGGCCTGGGATGGGGCCCGAGATTTTGTATATCCAATAAGTTCCTAGGTGACACTAATGCTATTAGTCTGAATCATACTTTGAGAACCAATGTCTTAGATTACAATTTTGCACATCTAACTGTACATAAAAATTTACCTCTGGCAACTGCAAAATTTGAAGGTTCTCAGAACTTTCCCCACTCCCCACTGCATTTCTTCCTTCAGTCTGGGCTGGGAACCAAATAATTTGCATTTTAATAAATTGCCTCACCTGGGGTGATTCTAATATTAGTGGTATAAGATCATGGTTTATGAAATACTGTCCTAGGGGAACATGTTAGAATATCTTGAGTTTGAAGGAGGGAGCATGGACAAAACATGGAAATACACATTTAATTTTATAATTGATTTGATTTGCTTTTGATTCTCATTTTTAATTTATTTTGAAATATCAAATAGCATTGAAAGAGTAGAGAATTTTTTTCTGCCTAAGGTGGCCATGGGTTTTACACTAGAACCGGAAATACTGTTTTAGAAAGGATGTTTTCTTCCTGGATCAGTCACTCAGTTCTTTGTGACTCCATGTGCTTACATTCTCCATAGCAGCTACAAATTGTATGCTGCTGCCAATTTATTTTATTTTTTTAAGATTTTTTAAAAATTTATTTCTGAGAGAGAGAGAGAGAGAGAGACAGCGTGAGCAGGGGAGGGTCAGAGAGAGAGGGAGACACAGAATCCAAAGCAGACTCCAGGCTCTGAGCTAGCTCCCAGCACAGAGCACTATGTGGGGCTCGAACCCAAGAACCTGAGCCAAAGTCGGACACTTAACCGACTGACCCACCCAGGCAACCCTTTTTTCATTTTAAAATTTTTAATGTTTTTTTTAAAATTTATTTCTGAGAGAGAGGCTGCTTCCAATTTAGAGAAAAGACATTAATAGTAATGTCCACAGTTAAACTTTCTTTCATTTTCGCTATGTGCCAGACATTACATAAATACATTGCAAAAGCGGTCTAATGCAATACACTAGATAAGCCCTTTATAAGCAGGTACTATTATCTGTAGTGCATAGATAGGGAAATTAAGTGATACCAAGGTTCAGATACTTGCCCAAGATCATATGACTAATTAATATCAAAGCCAGCATTTTACATCGTCTCATAGGATAACTGATAGATGAGTAACAGCAAGATACTATTGGGTATCTGTATTTAAATACAATTTTTTAAAAAGAACAATTTTTATCTAAAACAATAGTCAAAATGGAATGATCTCTCTATATAATGAGTAAAGGAATTTTGAAATAAGATTTAATATATTGCCTCAACAGGATGTGTCAATGGCTGACATTTCTACTATTAATTACATTACTAGGTTTTTTTTTTTTAATTTTTCTTAACTCTATTTAAAGAGTACTATAGTCTTCCTAACTTTCCATTAGGACCTGAGGCTCTTGGAGCTATATATCCCTAGCAGTGTGTTTTAGCCTGTTGGCATGGTTAATTAAGAAAATCTATAGTCATCTTGTCTCAAATCAAATCTAATTTTCAGGGTTATATTGTTTTCTGTTCTGTGATATGTGGAGATAATAGGTTTTCCTCGTCATCTCTTATCTTCTTTCATTAAACACCTACATTCAGGTAAAGTTTCAGGTAGCCTTTTGGTCTTGCCATTCCTCAATTTCCTACTTCTAAGTCAAATATACAAAGTATATTTAAAACAACAGCAAGCACACAGAGTTTCTTTTGCTGCTTTTAAAAATATCACTCCTGATTCTCAACTCTGCCAAAGATATACTCACCTATCTTGAACACATCCCAGACCTCTGAGTCCCAAATCTCCAGTTTAAAAGATGATTTTTTAAACCTTTTTTTTTAAATGTGAGCTTCTGCATTAACCACCATTTTGTTTAGAAGGCCACTGGTATTATAGAAACTGATTCTTATTGAAGGCTTCTTTTATAAGGTGTCTTTTTGAGTCCAGACTATTTGTTAAATTATGAATCTCCTGAGTGTATTAGACATCATATAGTATGCTAACATATTTTGTACTTAGATATGCAGAAAATAGATACCATGTGTATTTGTACTCATTCCCTCCCTGTAAATTTAGATATCTGAAATTAGATTGATTACAGGTAAAGCAGGAAAGACTTTCTGGGAAAAATAAAATTAAATTGTTAAAAGAACAGAAATAGGCAATTGTAAGGAGACAGGCCTTTTAGTGTTTAGAGGAACCTGGGATATAATAGTTGTGATTGAAGAACATGTCAAAGTGTTTTGGGTTATAACTAACAGGAAGGAAGAAAATTCAGATTAACACAGTATGGAATATGTATTGTTTCACCTAAAGGAAAAAGTTCAGATGTGAAATAGAGGTTAGGCCTCATTTGCCTGGGACTCCTGACCTGGTTCCTCGAATCAGCCATCATACCCCTTCGGCAGCCTCAGAGCATGGCTGTGGCAGGTCTAAGCCTCAGTCAGTATTTGAAGTTTAGAGGAGGAGAGATCTCTTCCAATCGTTCATTAGAAGAAAAGAAATCTCTCTTTCAATGCCCTGAGCAATAATTCATTATGTTTCACTTGTCCGTATTGGGTTATCTGCCAATTATTTATCGAATCCCCTTAGCCAAGAGCATTTTATGAAAGTGATTGGCTTAACCCTGCATTACTGACTTCATCACTGACAAAGGGAAAAGGGTTCCCTAAACTTCATCAGGGCTGGAGGTTAGATCAGCTCTCCCTGAAGCACATGGGCTACCTCATAATAAAGGGTGGACACGCACATGAAAACGCTGGAGAAATGGGTGCTAGGTGTGCAAAGAACCACTAAGGAGATAGGAAGAAGGTCTTGTCCTAGTGTTAGAAGTGTTCTTGACTGCATCAAACATCACATCCTCACTTCTCCATTCTGAATGCTGGACACTCTGTTGCTTTTTAACAGAAATGGAAAAATACTGCACTCAACACTGCATTAATTGTAGAGCAGTTTTTCCCCTCCATTTGGAAAGGAACACGTTAATACTCATATTAAAAATAGTCTTGTAAGAGGAAAAAAAAGATGTGCAATTTATGTTCTAGGTCAATATGTTGGGATTTCTGAGTTGTTTTTCATTTGTAAATAAGTATTTCAGTGAAAACTAAAAAGGTTTGGCTCCAAATAAGTAAATAATTAATAATCATCTTGCTTTCTAGGTGATTGATTTAAGTATTATTTCTAAAAATAAGTATGGAAAAAGGATAGCAGAGTGGAAGAGTGACTATGCTTTTTAACATTCAAATTGAATCATATTATTATGAGGACTAGGGTTTTAGACTCGCAAATATGTAATTTTTTTTTACAGTGTAAGATACCTTTCCGAAAATTAGTTTTTTTTTTTAATATTTATTTATTCTTGAGAAAGAGAGAGAGAGAGAGAGAGCAGGAGCAGGGGAGGGGCAGAGAGAGAGGGAGACACAGAATCCAAAGCAGGCTTCAGTCTCTGAGCTGTCAGCACAGAGCCCGACATGGGGCTTGAACCCATGAACTGTGAGACCGTGACCTGAACTGAAGTTGGACACTTAACTGACTGAGCCACCCAAGCATCTCATTGCCCCCAAAGTATGCTACGCCTTTATAAGTTAACATCAATTTTTTTCTGAATTGGATTAATTGGTCTTGTTTTTCAGAAACATGCTTTTAAACATTAATAATTTCAAAGATGCTAAAGATTTGGGGACTCTTGCAATATGGACGTACATTAGATTTAGTGTCACCATTTTATAGTAACTTTGAATTAATAATTTGGAAAGGTCTTTAGGTAGGTTCGTACAGTTGGTCACTTCAACTCCATAGCTAGGTCAACCATGTAACACATACTCCTGGGAGAGCCAGGAACTGGAAAGTCTGCTTTCACGGCTGTCCTTAGTTCAGAGGCACATAATTCACCCAGAGTTATACACAAAGTAAGATTGTCAAGTCGTGCTATTTTTATTTAATAGTCTTACATCATGTTTTCTTTTGAAATTGCTTTCCAATATCAAGACTCATTGACTTTAATATTCTCTGAGATGGTAAATCTTTATTTGAAGATGGATTCAATATTTGGAAATACAAGAAAGCCATTCAGAATAGTCACAGGTTAGTTATGTGAGTATGGTGACCCATCATGTGGAGATAGGGAAACAAAAGCAAGATAGTACAGAGTGACAATAGTAATTTCACACACTGCTGATAAACTTGCTCAGAAGATGGTTTTTTTAAAAATAGAATGTATATTGATAATCTGATCATTTTTATCACATCGAAGAAAGATTCGTTTGAAGAGACTTAATTTTGATATTTTATTTACTTATTTATTTATTTATTTATTTATTTATTTATTTAGGCAGGTAGGTAGGTAGGCAGGTAGGTAGGTAGGTAGGTAGTAGACTTCATGCCCAGCATGGAGCTTGAACTCACATCCCTGAGATCTGAGCTGAGCTTGAGATCTTAACCTACTGAGTCTCCCAGGTGCCCCACTTTTGAAGTTTATTTAAACACCATGGCTAAACGAAATAGGAATAGATAGAACTGTGCTATGTGTCTTTAAATCATTCTTGAATTTCAGCTGGATATCTCACTGTATTAGATATGATTGTCTTTGTTCATGACATTGTATTTGTACTTTAGTTCTAACTCAGGCATACACCAAAGGGTTATAATAAAGAGAGGAGGCTCTGAAATAGTGAGTAGGAAAGGAAATACACTTGGTTCTGTGTTTCTTAGTCATATTGCTTTTATTTTCTTTTTCTCTTTTTTACTGCCTCCTCTTGGCCACTTCTTTGCTTATTAGATCTCTCATTAGAAGGCAGATAGGGAAATCAAAAGGTAATGAAACTTATATCTGCTAATTTTGCAACTTGTTAGCAGTCCCCATTAAATGTTCAGTGAGAGAAGCAGCTACTGTTATTAGCTAAAAGGAAGCTTAGGGATAATCTATGGAATTTATTTATCTGTTACTAATTCATTAATAATTGATCATTAAATTAAGCCAGCCAATTTATTGTACAACTAAATTATAGCAAATGTGCTTTTTCTTTGCCCACAGTTATTTTTTATACTAGAAAAGAAATCAAGTATTATATATTTAATAAAACTCAAATTTAATAAAGCAAGGTCCATGACCTTACATAGCCAACCTCCTTTATTCTCTGGGATGTATAACAATGCTAATAATGGCTACATTGAATCATCTTGGACAAGGCAAAAATAACCCTGTTGTTTTAGAAGTGCAAGACAGGAGAGTCTATCTATATATCTGCTAAACCTTGAAGAGAAAAGCGAAAGGAGAGATAGCATCTGAGAAAATTCACAGGTGTTGGTAGCTTTCAGGACCCAGCTTGTGATAGTGTGACTCTAATTGATTTAAAGAATAAGGTGATGTAAAGGAAATCTGAAGCCCTTTCGGCCTTCTTTTATCATTTGATGTGCTCTAATGGATGCTTGCTTCCAAATAGCTGGCTTTGTAATAGAATCCGAACCTCAGGTGCTGGGGGATGACGCTTAAGTGCAGAGAGTGCCAGAGGTTTTTGGTTAAAAATGTGGACAAAATCTATACATGTAAAATGAAATAGGAGTTTTGGTTAAAAATAATTTGCACATGGAGTGTTTGGATGGAGACAAGGTAACAGTAATGAAAAAAGCTCAAGCCAGCATAGAAAGTACCTGTATCCTTAAAGAGGAATAGCGAAAACTACAAAGGAGCAAAACACTCACTAGGGAGCATGCAGAGGATGAAGGAACACATTTGGCATTGTTCAGAGCAGCTGCTGTGACCACAGCTTTCTGACAGCTGTGTCTTCACTAGTGACACCAAGACACGGGGACAGCATTTCAAAGGTTGGACTTTGGAATTACCTCAGGAGTTTGAATCTATGGTAATGCCTGGGTCCCATTCCAAAAGATTCTGATTGAGTTTGTCTAGGACAGAGCTTGTACAACTGGTGATTCCAAGACACAGTCAGCCCAGCCAAATACTGCTCTGGAATATGAAGATGCTGTTTCATGCCGTCTTCTCTCATGGGGTTTTCCTCTCCATCTGCAGGCTCACTTTTTATATCCTGCCCATCACCCTCTCCCCTCTGCATGCATAGTCTCAGCCACAATGGAAATCTATATAAACTGGTAAACTATCTTAACACTCAAGCTGCAGAAGCAAATCCTTTATAGCATTGTCTTTGCAAACAGAGGTTTTAATGTCAGGCTGAGGATCTTCTCCCTTGTCTTCAGCTTTGGACACTAAATGTGTAAAATGTTAAAACCTTTAGTAGGAAACAGTAGAATTACAGTAGGTATTTAACATTTTTAAGACACTCGTAGCGTACATTTCAGAACATGTTGCTACCTTTTGCAAAAATCATACTGGCTTTGCTATATCTGTTCAAAAACATGATGAAAATGACACATTTTGTCTTTCAGATGCCTCTGCAATTATAACCATGAAAATGGGATTTAGTTACTCAAACCTTTTTATTTTTAAAGAAATATCTGAAGCACAAAGCAGAAATGATATTAAATAGGTCATTTAGATATACTGGGCCTTCTATATTTAGTACAGCTGCCTAAAATTCAACTGTGGCAAAAGAAATTGAGAAGGCACTTTTGACAATAGCATTTTCAGCCACAAAGACTCCTCAGAATCAGAGAAGATAGACATTTCTCCCTCACCCCCTTTCTCTAAAGGCTTGCTTTCTTTCATTTGTTTCTTCTTTCTTTCTTTCTTTCTTTTCTTTCTTTCTTTCTTTCTTTCTTTCTTTCTTTCTTTCTTTCTTTCTTTCTTTTTCTTTCTCTCTTTCTCTTTTAAATTTTTTAATGTTTTATTTATGTTAGAGAGAGAGAAGAGAGACAGAGCATGAGTGGGGGAGGGTCAGAGAGAGAGGGAGACACAGAATGTGAAGCAGGCTCCAGGCTCTGAGCTGTCAGCACAGAGCCTGATGTGGGGCTTGAACTCACAAACAGTGAGATCATGACCTGAGCCAAAGTTGGACATTCAACTGACTGAGCCACCCAGTCGCCCCTTCGTTTTTCTTTCTTTGTATTTTTGTATGTTTCTTTGTGCCTTTTCTTCCTTCCTTNGACTGCCAGCTCGGAGCCTGGAGCCTGTTTCAGTCTGTGACTCCCTGTCTCTCTGACCCTCCCCTGCTCACATAGTCTCTCTCTCTCTCTCTCTCTCCTAGAAATAAATAAAAATTTTAAGTTTCCTTCCTTCCTTCCTTCCTTCCTTTCTTTTCTTTCTTTTTTCCTTTCTTCATCTTTCTTCTTTCCTTACATCTTTCCTTCCTTCCTTCCTTCCTCTTTTTCAAATGGCAGTGTTACTGAAAGAAAAAGCAAAGTAGACAAGTCCCCAGCCGTCACTAGGTTTAATGCTTTCCTCAGTGGTGATGAGGTGACACAGACAGTATGAATTCGGTGTGAGAGACTGGAGGTTGGGGAGATCCAGAGCTATAGTTCCCAGGTTGGCATTGCTGTCTTGTACTTGTTACTGTATGACCTTGTGCAAGTTACTGAGCAGCTTTCAGCCTCAGTTTTCTCATCTGTGAGATACAGATTTATTTGCCAAACCTACCTGAGCAGCTTCTGTGTTTGGGCATGGTGCCAGGTGATGGAGTTACAAAAGGCACAAGACAGAAAAAAGCCTTGTTAACAAACGCATATTTTTTACATAGCATCCACCACAAGAAACACTAGCTCTCATGGTTTTATTATCACCGGACTGTATTGAGTTATGTAGGGGATTCAGAATGAGGTTGATTACTAATATCTCCCATGATACTTGTATAAAACATGTTTTTACTTTATTTTGTTTAACCGAATCTGTGACATCACTTCATACGGCTGGCTCTGCAGTTTGTATTTGTTAGCAGCACTCAGAAATATGGGTGTGAAAGCAAAGATGATAAACATTTAACGTGATTCTGGACAGAATTTTTCTAGCAAGATGTTATAGAGAAGAGATGGAGTGATTCAGGGTTCAGCAAGAGCATGATTGGATGTACCCTCCACAAGGTCAGGCTTCATGTCTTTGTTATTTACTGCTATATACTGAGGGATGAGTAATGCAAACACTAGGAAATCAAGGATTAGTTGAATGAATAAATGAATTGAGTGAAAGATCTAAGTTGGCAAGGTAAAGGGATATATACATGAGAGGAGGGGCGCCATAGAGGGAGAGAAAATAGGGAGGTTAAACATCCAGAAACAGTGTGCTTTGAGTGAGGGGAAGAGGGAACTGGAAGTGCAAGAGGTCATTGCCAGAGGGCTAGGCATTTGATTTAAAGCTTTAAAAGATGGCACAATTCAGAAAGTGTCAAGAGCCAGGTAGAGAGTGCCCTGTGACAGGTAGAGCTAAGGTAGAATGTACAGCGAAAACAAAGGGAACTAAGGAGCTGTCTATTGACTACATAGTTCAAAGGCCTGTGGAAGTCATCCAGGAGCCAGAGGGTAAGAACAAAGAAAAGGTGAACCAGAAGCAAGGTGTTAAGTGAGTTTAAAACTGACCCAGGGCTTAGCGGAGAGCCATACTATGGGACAGGAGATGAGGTGGTGAAAGTAGAGGATGGTGTCACTGGCCAGCATGGGCCTGGAAGGGTAATTTTTATGTTTCTTTTTCACATGAGGGTATAGGAGCAATACTTTGAACATGGCAGGGGATATTTGTATCTCGCTTCTTAGGAATAAAGGCCAGAGGAGTGAGGATGAGATATGAAAAGACACAGACAGTAAAACTTTTAAGCAAGATGGACTCACAGCTCATGCTAACTCATTACCATCCTTGCAGAGAGAATTCTTTAAGCATGATAATTAAGTGTTTCCTTTTGGTCTACTTAGGAGCCTAATCTTCATCAGCTGTTCACAGTCTGATCACATAAAATACCTCTTTGCATTCAACTATTGCCATATTCTTCAAGGTAATTGGAAGTGGCTTGGGTGCTGAGTCAAGGAATCCTAGCTAAGGAACTTCACACAGAGCTTTTGCTGCACAAGGCTGGCAAAAGTATTATCAGCTTAAACAAATGGAGGATTTATTCAGTTCTCATCTATTAGCTGCAGTGGCTTCACAGCCATTAGATATGCACCAAAGAAGCTCCTACCACTTCCTTATAAAACCTTAGCATGCCATTCAGCATATGAATGAGGCTTAGGTATCTTTGGAGGATTTGTTACCCTGAAAGCAGAGCCTGAATTTTGTTTTGTTTTCTTTTGTAACTGATAAGCTCTAAGGAATGCAGGGATGTGGAANTGGCTTAGTGGTGGCAAATTCTTTCAATTTCTGTTTATTTGGAAAGGTTTTTATCTCTCAGAAGGAATGTGTTTTAAGAATCGAGTCAAGAAAAGAAATTCTAGAAGCCCCACAGATGGCATTTTAATGGAAGTTTCCTTCTAATTTAAGATCTCACTCTGTCCCCAAATCAAGGCAATATTCAAGAAAGGTTGTGTAAAGGAAATATCTGAGTAGCTCAGTATCAAAGTGGAAACTGAGGACAATGTTCACCATGAAAGGCTGCTATGACTGCTCTGCCCTCTGCTTACACGCTTTAGGTATATGAAGTAAAAACACAAAATGACAAAGCAGTAGGGGCAAGTATTCATGCTGTTTTGTATTGGATTTTTAAGGAATTACAGTGTCCTGTTTGTGCCTTAGGACATTTAAAATGATGTTACTTCAGGGGCAGCTGAGTGACTCAGTCACTTAAGCATCTGACTCTTGGCTTTGGCTCAGGTCATGATCTCATGATTCTTTGGTTCAAGCCCCACATCAGGGTCTGTGCTGTTGGTGTAGAGTCTACTTGGGATTCTCTCTTTCTGCCCCTCCCCCACTCTCTCTTTCAAAAATATATATTTTTTAAATACAAAATGATGTTACTTCAGAGGATGGATGGTATGATGAATAGCTGTATAAATAATAAATAAAAAGGATGCTACACCGGATTAGAAATAGAAACCACTTTATTATTAAATGGAGAAGTCTCTAACTCCCTGGTGGTACTAAATCAGGTACAGTGATATCAACTAGTTTCATTCCCAAATGAAAGGCAACTCCGCAAATAAAAAAGTAAGCCACTAAGTATTTATCATTGTGGTTATTACTGAGGTACTCAGGCTTTTCCCCATGGTAGTATTTATCATGAATAAGAAAAAAAAGTAGACTTTTCTACTTCACCTTAGATTAAAGCATTGTACCTTTGTCTATAATTTGACCACATTTTCTAAAAGGCAAATGCACAAAGATGACTTCTGCATAAACTCCAATGTAGCTTTGCAAACTATGATATCTTGTTGCATTTGTAGAAGTTGCTTTATGGACTTCCAGATCAGATGCCTTACACTTAAGCCCCGTCCCTGTGGGAATCTGATTCAGGGAGAAAGAGAATAAGCCATTGAGAGAATCTGGATTTGGGTCATGGTCCTCTCAGGTTCCTTAGTGAGAGCTCTGTAGCCTTGAAATCATAATTGGCAAAGCCTTTGTCCAGTTTTTGCCAGGAACAATAAGGTGAATCCATCTTCTCTTAGGTATCAACAGATAGAATCTATTTTGGAGATTGAATTTTATATAAACCTATAAAAAGAACCAATAAATTCCTTCTATACTTCTAGGGAAAAAAAAGGCACCCTAAAGGGGAAAAAGCCTTCATTGTGCATGTCAACTAGAAATACGAATAAAAGGTAAGTATAAGCAGAAATGCATTTTGCATTTCAGACTTCGCATTGGGTTTAATAACACAAATTATTAATGAGGAATGTAAGGGAGCCAACTCTTCCACAAACCTTCTGCTACATTGAACATCACCAAAGGTGGCTGTTTTTATTAAAACTTTACCACTCTTGACTTCCCTGATTTAGAATTTATCAGTCCCACTAGCTCTGTGACCACCTTTAGGCTGGTTTATTTCTTTTTTTTCTTTATTTCTGCAACTCCTTCCCAATTAACACATATTCCCTCAGGTTCAACATTTTCCTTAAATAGGATCAACTGTTAACAGGCCTGTATGTTCCCTCCTAAACTACTTTTATTTTGAGTTTATTGAAATCAAGATTGGATTAAACTACTATCCAATCTTGATTTCAATAAACTCAAAATTCTATACAATTTCCAGTTCAAATATCTTGTTTATATGTCAAACAATGAAATTAACTCAACCCTTCTAAATGAAGCATAAGTTTCTTAACTCCTGTTCAGCTTCTGTCATTTCCTTGGATCCTTTTTGTTTTTGCGTGCACGTGTGCGCGCGCGTGCGCGCGCGCGCGTGTGTGTGTGTGTGTGTGTTTGCACTGAGATTTAGATACTCTCCTACTTTTTCATTTCCCCTAATGGTAGGAAAACTGAAATATCTACCCATTTTCCTGAATTTTTCTCTCTCTTTCTCTTAATCTCTCCTTTCAGTTTCTGTCTCTTTCTCCCTATCCACTCATTCAGTATTTATCCATCCATTCATTCCTCCATCCTTCTACCTATATAATAAGTGTCAGTTAATTGTCAAGGTTGCTTATTTCAGAGATAATAAAAGAGACAGAGTCAATCTAGCATGTATCAAATTTTAAGGACTAAAGATTGGTAAATATATAATTGGTAAATATATAATTACAAACTTTGGTCAACATTGGGAAATAAATGTCAAGAATACTGTGAATCTGTCTGGACAACCTGATCTCATGAGTGTGCAGGAAGGGATGGAGAAGGATATTTATGAGAAAGATAATTTCCCCTTGGAAGATAAGAGGGACATACATGGCTAATGCTGAATGGGAGCAAAAAGGAACATTCTAAAAGTTTTATTTATGTTTTTATTCATTCTTTCATCCATATACCAGCTAATAATGTTTGAATGAATATTTGGTTTCTGGCCCTGCACTAAAAACAAGAGATTCTATGGTAATCAATGCCTTCAACAATTCAACACGTATTTATCACATATCCTTTAGGGGCCAGGCACTGACCAGATACTGCATGTTGAGTTTCCATTCCTCAAACACATGTGTGCCACTGCAAAGACTCACACCTTTTCTCTGATGAATGTCTTGCAGAGCCCTCATTGTATAAGCAACCCAAACTTTCTAAAAGAAACTTCTTTTTTTTTTAAGGTTTTTTTTTTTTTTTTTTTTAATTTCGAGAGAGAGAGAGAGCGTGAGCAGGGGAGGGTCAGAGAGAGAGGGAGTCACAGACTGAAACAGGCTCCAGACTCTGAGCTGGCAGTCAGCACAGAGCCCGACGCGGGGCTCGAACCCACGAACCGCGAGATCATGACCTAAGCGAAAGTCGGACGCTTAACCGGCTAAGCCACCCAGGCGCTCCTAAAAGAAACTTCTTGGGCTACAACAATCATACCATATTTGATTACCTATTTTTCTTTAAGTAAAGTGAATCAGTTTCTGATCCCTTATGACACATATTAACTCTGTCTTTATGCTTTGGCACATACTTATCCCTTGGTATATTTCCTTGGCCTGGAAACTCTTCCCTTCAGGACACAGTGTAGCTGAGTGAAATAGGAAAAGCTGTGGTGACAGATTTGACTGAAATCCTAGCTCAGGCAGTAACTAGTCATGCGACATTGTGGTTTAATCTCTCTGACCTTTGAGTTCATTTTTATCACCAGCAAAAAAATGAGAAGATAATGAACTTGTCAAGTTATTCATGTAAATTAGGACTAAGTATAATGCCTGACACACAGCATATGTCCAGTGGATGATCATTGGTCGGTGGTGGGAACAGGTTGAAGAGGCTTTAGAAGCATTATAGCAGCAGTGACTACTTTCTCACTACAAAACTTGGTACAAAATTCTTAACTATTTGGAAGCCTCAGATTTTTAGCATCCTGATTTTGCTTCATTTTTTCATGTTTACTTCCCCATGTTGTCATTGAGCTCCAAGTAAGATAATCCCTGCTCAAGTCAAAAAGACCCCTTTAGATATCAGCTCAACAAGTCAGGAACAGAATTCTTAGACCATTCTTTTCTGGAGGAGAAAAAAATTAGATATTGTGTCATCTTGATATGAAAATTAGCTTTGAAAAGTATCATCGAAATATTGCTTGAAAAGATTGATAATAATTATGCTTCTCTTTTTTCTGAACATCTATAAAAATTATCACTTATTTATCTCATAATAACATTATTGGGTAGTAGAAGCATACAACTTTACAGGCAGGATGGCTCTTGGAGATCACCCAATTCAGTATCTTAATATTGCAGATAGAATAAAAATGAAACCCAGGGGTGTTAAGTGACTTGATCGTAGTTATGCAAATACCATATATACTGTAATATAAAGTACCTACAGTTGGGTTATCTGGGATATAGGTTATGAGAGATATGTGAGCAGGTTTACTGGGGAGAACTCTTGGGAACACCCTGGAAACAGGGTGTAGAATGAGGGCATAGGAAAGGATTGAATTTCCCTGCAGTCAAAACAAAGGCCTCAAATGATACCGCAGTGGACTCTGGGCTTGGATGATCCCTTAGAGTTGTCCTTCCTGGAGTAACATAAATAAGTCTTTGGGTGAAGGCTACCCCTGGGGAGGGCCCATGACCTTGTACAAGAGCAATTCTAGGAAAGTCATCACCTTCCAACACTCCCAGCAGCTACTTGAGAATGAGGGCCACGGTCCCGAGTGATCCAGGCAGCTCAACAGCATCCACCATGTAGGGTGAGGACAATCTCACAAAAATATCTCCCAATAAGGGTGGGTAAAGAGCCCTATATTTGGTTACTGAATAGGTTTCTCATTACTGGGTCATATCTTGATTCTTTATTTTATACAAAAAGTACTATTTGAGGAAGTTACATTCACCTGAAAAACCTCATTCAAAGTTAGTTTTGGATGTCCATAGAGTTCATCTGAGCTAATTGACAAAAGAGGAGGCAAAGGAAACTGAATCCAATGATGATTCTTGAGGATAAAGCCTTAAAATTAAAAGGATCAGACACTGTTTAAACCAAGTTTTTGAAGGTCATTTATGGTGCAGCACAATAAATGTGCAGGTCACAAATACACACCTACAGGAAAGTCAGAAAATCACTTTTAGTAACTGCCTGATAATTGGATTAAAAACATTGATTTTTCAAATTTCTAATACAGCAAATATTTTTTGAGTTCCTTTCTGTCCCAGGCAATACTGTAGGTGCTGGAGATTGGACAGCAAAATACATACATACATACATACATACATACATACATACATACATATAATCATCATCAAGCCCTTGCCCTATGACCTCACCTTTTTCAAGTCATTCTGTTTTGTTATCCTATGTGTCTCCCCATTTTGTGGATTTTTTGGAGGATGCACTAGTTACATTTTTCTTTATATCCCTACTGATTTCTTGCTTGGTATATAAATGCTTGTAGAATGAAACAAGTAACAAACTGTCTACAGGTGTAGACAAGTACTTGAACTTCAAACTTCATACCTCTGAATATTTAATTATCCCCAAAATAATTTCATCTTGAGCCAGATTTAGAGATCTCATATATCTTCCTGAGGTGGACTAGAAGGAAAGGAAACACTCCCAGGTTTGAAAAATACATACAGATAAAAAAAAAGATTATGATTGCTAGTCACTGGAAAAAATAATATTGGCTTTGATTTTGTTGTTTCTGTTGTTCTTGTTTTCTTGGTATAGTATTTAGACACCTACAGACTTTTCCTAAGACGGTTACATACACAGTTTATAACACTCAATTCTGTTGCCCTCGTTAGGTTTAAATACTTTTAAATTTTTTTAATGTTTATTTATTTTTGAGACAGAGCATGAGCAGGGGAGGGGCAGATAGAGAGGGAGACACAGAATCTGAAACAGACTCTAGGCTCTGAGCTGTCAGCACAGAGCTGGATGTGGGGCTTGAACCTACAAGCCGCATGATCATGACTGAGCCAAAGTCAGAAGCTTCACCTACTGAGCCACCCAGGAGACATCCTTATAGCATTCAATTCTTTAAACACTCCTGGATTTTTCTGAGATTAGGGTTCAGAAACACCTAGAACCCTCATTTGCAAATGATGATATTCCTTCCATTTAAACCTCTATCATAGAGAGAAAATATATTTTCTGTTTCATGAAACTATATGTTTGTTATGAACTTTAAAAAAGTGATGCCACAAAAATGGGGCAAATGATTTAACAAGGTAGCAAAACACTTGGTAGCACACATGCCTCACTTGAGGGTTTGCTGAAGAATATATTCCCCTATGACGTATCCTCTGAAATTCTGATTCAGAGAATCTGGGCAACCCTTGGTAATCTAGCATTTCTGAGCATTCAAAATCATTTGACCTATTGGAAAGAACAAAGGTTTTGGAGTCTCAAGTGAAATCTGTGTTCTAATTCTCATGCTTCATGATTTTGGGCAAACCTCTGAGCTTATCTATGCCTCAGTTTCCTCACATGTTTGAAGTCATATTTCTTTTCTGCCCTCAGAGGTTCAGTAACATGCATTAAAAAAACAAATATGCATGAAAGTGTCTTATAAACCTTAAAGGCTAGACAAATATCTGTGTGAATGAAATTCTGAAGACCTAGACATTTTGCCTTTTTCCGAGTCACTACCCTTAATACAGCTTTTGGAAACCTGGACAAAGCTCAGCTTTCCCACCAAGAGAATGCTTGGTGTCTCCCTGGGGATCCCCATCCAATTGTCTCTGTTTGAAAACCCTCCTGGCAAAGATACCCCATGTAGAAGGAAAAGAATAAGAATTGTCAAATCATCGTCATTCAAAAAGACAATTAGCCCTGGCTCTACATGAAGGTTTTAAAATTTTCTAATCTTCTTAAAATAATAACGTGAATGTTTTCCCAGGTTTGATTCTGTTTTTATATCCAAAGGGTTTTAGAAATATCTTGGGAGCTTATCTCTTTCTGCTAATTCTTTCACTCCAAAGAACATACCTGATTAAACAGGTGGTTTTATGCCTATAGTTTTGTAATTTAGAAGCTGGGGAAAGCAAAGGGTGTGAATTTTCTGTAGAAAACATATCTTTGCATTATTATCTTATTTTAGGATAATCAAGTATAAACAATACTTGATTGTTATTTGATAGAAAACAATTATAATGTGTGTGTGCATGTGTGTGTATGAATGTGTCTATGACAGGTTTGAGTGCAGAATTCATAATATATTTAGTAATTTTTTATTTCCTTAGAATAATAAAAGTACCCACTGAAATTGACACTATAATATTTTCATACTGTCTTTGCCAACCTTGTGAAAAAGTGATATTGCCTCAGTTCTACATAATATTGTAAGGATTTGAGATTGCTTTAGATGCTTATTCACAATTGGAGAAAAAACAGTCTTTTGTTTCCACATCTTATGTATGCAGATTGCTAATATCACTGCCCTTGTGTCCTTAAAAATACCTGAAATGATCTCTAATACGGCAGAAATTTGCTAGCAAATGTTTTTATTACTCAGGTTGAAAGGGCACATCTGAAGAATGCTTAGGTTTTTGCTTTGTATTGTATTGTTTTGGGGTGTGTGTGTGTGTGTGTGTGTGTGTGTGTGTGTGTTGTCCTCTCTGCTGGTTTGCTTTCATTAAAGACACAAGTGACCCAACTGACAGCTTTATAGATTCTCTTGGATATGCTAATAGTAAATCCGGCTGCATCAACATATTTTAGGGTATTTGTGTAAGTGCAAACATCTGTCTTTGATATGTGATTCAGGCATCTCTGTAACCAGGTAAATGGAAAATTTTCTCATAATTGATATAATTACATCATTTGGTTTTTGCGTCTTGAGAAAATGGTTCCTTTCTTTAGGCAAGCTGGTGTACCTCTAAGGTCATTTGTCTGCTTAACTGTTGGTGAAATTGAAAGAAAGGGAAAAATAAGCATAAAGACAAAATGCCTTTTTCAACAGAAGGGAGCTAATTTGAGAGAGGAATGAGGGATTATGATGTCCAGATTGAGAGAAGATGTGATGAAGTACAAGTGAATTACAAATGGTCCACCAGTGACCCCAATGATGGGATTCAAACAAATTATAATTTTGCTCCAATGGCACATCGATTTAAGTATGTACTGACTGACCTAATTCCCACTCAACTGGCAGAGTACAGAGCTGTTATTGTTTCCCTGTGGCTTCCTGGCTGTCCTCTGGAGCTTTATTACCTACAATTGATTTTTCCACTCTGAATTGGATTCTTACTACAGACTTTTTAAATAGAAATGATTACCCAGTTCTAAAATCTGAAGAAAAACAATTACAAATCATCAAGCCTGTATTACATTTTATTTCATTTAAAAGACATTTCAAAAAGAAAAATACGTTTCAATAACAATAGAGAAAATTGTGAGGAAAGCAACAACCCTTGGCCCTTTGTTCATGTTTTATTTGGCTCTCCTCACCTATACATACATATATGTTAACTGAAAAATAATATGTGCACATTATGAAATCTTTAAAATTTCTGTAAGGAATTAGCTATAAGATAAAAGTATTTTATAGCAAAAATTCTATTTAGTATTTTTAATATTTTAAAGTTCCTAAACTCAGAGATAATTATTAGTAATATTACAGCTAACCCCCCAGAAATTCAAGATTGTTTCTTTAGCATAAATTTCTAGAAGTTCAGTTGTCAATAAAAAGTATGTATATGTTTAAATACTTGTTAAATATTTTCAAATTCCTACAGAAAGCTCTTACCAATTTATAATCAAAACAATACAACATTATCAATATTTTTCTCCACTGAAAATTTCTTAGGTGATGCAAGATATTGCCTTCATTAATGATACTTTGATTTCTAGTAAAATTCAAATATTTCATGTGTTTATTTTCAATTTGCATTCTTTGAATTGTCGATATCCACATTTTATTCATGTTTTCATTTTTTAATAATACCTTCACTTGTTTGATTATGTAAATAATACATTTTCCATGTAGGGGAGGATCAATCAATATATACAAGTTTAAGAGAAAAAGGATAACTATCAATATTTCAGTTTCTATTCATTCACTGGCACAAAAGGACAGGTAATTTTTAATGCAGTTTCCTGATTACTTGGGAAGATAGAGAATCTTTTCAGATATTTTTGACCATTTGAATTTGCTCTTCTGTTAATTGCCTGTTCATAATCTCTATATTTCTATTCTGTTGTTTGGCTTTTCATATCAGTCTATAAAATTTCTTTGAATATTATAGTTACTGGGACACTGGATGGCTCAGTCAGTTACATAAGGATCTGACTTTGGCTCAGGTCATGACCTCAAGGGTAGTGAGTTTGAGCTCCACATTGGAATTTCTGCTGATAGCTCAGAGCCTGGAGCCTGATTTGGATTCCCTCTCTCCCTCTCTGTCACTTTCTCTCTCTCAAAAATAAATAAACATTTCATTTTTAAAAATTAGTTCAGGGACACATGCTTGGCTCAGTTGGTTAAGCATCTGACTTCGGCTCAGGTCATGATCTCACGGTTCATGGGTTCAAGCCTGGCGTTGGGCTCTGTAGTGACAGTTCAGGGCCTAGATCTAGCCTGCTTCAGATTCTGTGTCAGCCTCTCTCACTGCTCTTCCCCCACTCACACTTTGTCTCTTGCTCTCTCAAAAACAAACACTTAATTTTTAATAAATAAAAAATTATTTCAATTGAATATTAGAGTTATTGATCTGTCATGTTATTGCAAATTACAAAACTGTCTTTCAAAAGTACCTTTTGTATATTGATATTATATTTGCAATTTTTGCCATTAAAATAAATTAATGGTGTTTATGCTATTGATTATGTAGTAATTTTAGAATTAGTGCTATGAATTATGTTGTATTTTGATCATTAAACAAACATGTTGTCACACAAGGTTTTCTTTTCCCATTTTAAGGGTTTAGTCTTTCTGAAGTTATTTATTGCATACAGATAGAGGGTAAACTTTATTTATTTCTACCTCTTGATTTCCCTTCTTTTTTGTGGCTATATTCTTTAAATAATGGTCAATGACTTTTTCTTCAGTTTCTCTTATTCATCTTTTATTCACTAATCCATTAATTAATTTATTTATTGAAAATGGTTAAGTGGGAATCTTTTCCAATTAGACTACATTGCATGATATAAAGCTGCATATGGAATACATTTATTTAATTGATCATCTATTGATGGTTAAATTATTTTCATATCGTGACTTACAAGCAGTGTTACAATGGATGTATTTGTACATATGTCATTTTGTAAATGCATGAATTAGTCTGTATAACTGAAAGTGCTGGATGTGTTTTTTATTTAAAAGTTACTTTCTTAACTTCAGGGATAAGTTACAGTAAACAATGTGAAAGGCAATAATGATCTGTGTGGTAATAGATTAGAGATGGAGGCTTCAGTATGAATTCATGTTTAGTTTTCTGTAGGTATGGATAGTTACATATAGAAATACTGATAGATATTTGTATACATGTGGGTTAGGGCACACATTTATTTTGTTGCTCTGTTAGTCAGCAGAGAGCACCTAGAAGCATCTATATCTTAGCAGCAATAAGTATACCTGACACCCTGATCTTGATTTCTATTCCATTCCCCAGCAAATGGAACCAGGGCTTCGTAGTGAAATGGTTGATTTTATGGGGGAGGAAACATGCAAAATAAACCCGGAATATTTTATAGGTCTAGAAAATAAAGAAGCACTCAAAAAATAAAAGCCACAAAGATGGAATCAGTCAAAGGGACACAAGACCCAACTGAAAGAGTTCTCAATGGCCAAAGCTAGAAAAATTTAAGCAACAGAATAATGTAGTATCAGATTATAACTTAAAGTATAAAATAAATATCCCTGAGTCCATACTCATATAAATAAGCAACTAAATAAATAAATAAACTGCAGAGAGTAGACAAAGCTCCCATATGAAAAAAAATTACAAATAATTTCTGTAGATACTCCACCTTCAAGGACATAGAGCATCATTTACCATTCCTTAAATATGGGCTGTGTATAGTGATTTCCTTTCATGGGGAATACTATGGAAGGCAGAGAGGGTGGGGCAGGGAGTAACTTTCCAGTGGAGAAACCCCCAAAACACCACTTTAATCAGTGATTAAGGCAAAAATGAATAGTGGTAAATTCTAAGTTATAAGTTACATTGAGTAAATAACCTTGATATGATTTGGTGAGAATGCCAGTTTACTTCTGTGGCCTTCCTCTCAAAAATATATTGACACTGAGGTACCCATGTGGCTCAGTCGGTTGACCATCCAACTTCAGCTCAGGTCATGATCTTCCTGTTCATGAGACCCACATTAGGCTAGGTTCTGTCTGCATGGAGCCCACTTCAGATCCTCTGTCCCTTGCTCTCTCCCCTTCCGCCACTTGAGCTTTCTCTCTTTCTCTCTCTCTCAAAAATGATAAACATTAAAAAAAACATACTAAGACTAATCATAAAAAAAAAAACTTCAGACAAATTTTAATTAAGGGACGTTCTGCAAAATATCTGACCAGTACTCTTCAAAACTGCCAGTCATAATAAAACAAGAACAATCAAGAAAATGCCATAGCAGGAGGAGCCGAAGAAGGCATAATGACAAACTGTAAAATTGTTACCTGGATGCACTCTGGAATAGACAAGGGATCTTAGGGGGGGAAATCTGAATAATGTGTGGATTTTAGTTAATAAAAATATATCAATGTTAGTTTATTAATTGTAACAAAGTATGAACAGGAGAAACTAGGTGTGAGGTCTCAGCAGTTGTCTTCACAATGTTCCTATGAGTCCAAAACTCTAAAATAGAGTTTCTTTAAAAAAGAGACATCACCCAATCTCCCTACAGTGAGGCTTATCATCTAAATTTCCACTAGCAGTGTAGAAATGTTTTCTTTAGAAAATATTTACCAGAGATATTGTACTTTCCTTCTCTGATTGTTTAAAGATAGAATCTCAGTGTATTTTTTCTCTTAAAAATTTATTATTTAAAAATAGTTAA
>NW_027530006.1:2160650-2242573 GCF_008692635.1 Crocuta crocuta | reverse complement strand
GAGCCTGTTTCAGTCTGTTACTCCCTCTCTCTCTGACCCTCCCCTGCTCACGCTGTCTCTCTCCCTCTCTCTCCCCTAGAAATAAATAAAAAATAAAAAAATAAAAAAAAAATAAAAATAGTTAATATGTAATATTATATGAATTTCATGTATGCAACTTAGTAATTCTATAGTTCTGTGCACTACTGATCACCATAAGTGTAGTCACCATCTGTCAGGGTATTAGTTTTAATTTTTCTTATGATAAAGTTGAACATCTGTTAGATGTTTAAAAAACATTTGTATGTTTTTCTGTCAATTCATATCCTTTGCTTATTCTTCCATTTGAGTGTTGTTTTCTTTGATTTATAGAAGCCATGCAATGACTAGTTTTCTACTTCGTTATTTGTCTTTTGACTTTGTTGTGTCTTGCTGTGTGGAAGTATTTGTTCTTTATTTAGCTGACTTAACCAATCTCTTCCATGGATTCCACATTTTACAATTGCAAGGGTCGTATAAATAACATTCTTAAGTTGTAATAATCTTCCATATTTTCATGTAATATCTTTATTTGTTTTTGCACTTAATTTCACATTTTGTTTTTATTAATATAATTTTTAATTTTATTTCTTTCCAATCTTTTATTTGACACATTTCCTTCCTTCCATTTTTCTTTCTTTATATGTTTTGCTACATAAGTTTTCTTTTTTCTCTTGAGTGACTTGGAGGAGATACATCCTATTTTTAAATTTCTTAATAATTACTTTACAGTTTTAAAGTAATATTATTGGAAGTTGTATTTATGAATCACCACCAACAATATGACAGTGTTTCCGAATGCCTTCATTGCCAGGTTTGGTAGGCAGAATTTCAAGTTATCCTCCCCCCGCAAAGATTCCTGTCTCCTGGTTATTCAATCAAACAATAATCTAGGTAGTTCTGTAAAGAGATTTTGCAGATGTCATAAAATATTAAACTAGAGAAATTATCTGAGTAGGTCCTGTGTAATCACAGGAGCCCTTTGAAGTGGAGGAGGAAGGAAGAAGAATTAGGTATGTGTTAGGAAGAAGGAGAGAAGATGAGGCAAGAGGGGATGCCACAGGTTTAAAGTGGAGGGGACGTATCCCATGATAATTCGCTTTGAACTTGGAGGAGGGGGATCCGGAAGCTAAGAAATTCAGGAAGCCCTAGAAGCTCAGAATAACTCTTATCTGACACCAGCGAGGAAACAGGACCTTGGTCTTAGAACTACATAGAACTGAATTCTGCCAAGAGCCTGAATGAGGGAAGTCAAATTACTCCCAGATCCCAGAGAGAATGCAGCCCCACTGACACATGGACTTCAGCCTGTGAGACCCAAAACAAAGAAGTGCCTGCCTTCTGACTTACAACACTGTGAGATCATAAATGCTTACTGTTTTATGCCACTACGTTTGTGATGGTTTGTCATGGTGGCAATAGCAAACTAATACAGCAGGCAGCGAAATTAGCTCAATCTCTGTTTTCCTTTATACACCATCCTGTCTTAGATTTGTTGGTGTGATCTTGAAATTTGCATTACATTTCACAAGTGTTAATTAGAATTAATTTTATCTTTAAATTATTTCTTTGTTCAATGCCAGTCTTTCAGTAATTTTACCCAGTTTGTTTTCTTAGCACTTGAATGTGTAAGAGTATTTATCTCTTGCTACCAACATAAATGACAGCATATCTGGATAGGGAATTTTAGAATCACACATTTTCTTTCTCATTATTTTACTCACGTTACTAAACTAATGTTGGAAAGGAAAGAGCATATTTTCCCCCATGCTGTTTTTCTATCTAGATATATGTTCCTGAATTTGTATATTGACTGAACTATATATAGGTGAATTTTTGTTGTTCTTAATCTTGGCAATTAATTGTTAAGATCTTTAAGCCTGCACTCAGGAATTTTTAATATATTTTACTTTAAGCATTGTTTGGTTTCATAACATTTTAGTCTTTGAGGATTCTAATTTTCTCAGTTTACTTCATTTAGAAGTTAGTCATGTCCCATAAACTGTTTTAAGAGAGATTCTGAATTTCTGAAACTCAAACACTGGTTTGTAAATGGTCCCTGGAATACCAAGCTCATCTGACAATCTACTTAAAATTACTCTTTATTTGGGTCTCTTTGGAAACAACAAAATCAGTTGTGAGAAATTTACAAGGTTTACATCACATCCTCAGATCTACATGGCCTTTTTTGAAATAAAGAATATCAACGACTTCCATTGGTAAGGCAGTAGTCCTAATTTTGACTTTTACTTCATACTTATATGACAAGTCCTGAGATTCATCACAAATATAGAAGATCATCGGGGCACTCGCGTGGCTCAGTTGGCTAAGCATCGACTTTGGCTCAGGTCATGATCTTAAAGTCCATGAGTTAAAGTCCATGAGTTCAAGCCCTACATCAGCTCTGCGCTTACAGCTCGGAGCCTGAAACCTGCTTCAGATTCTGTGTCTCCCTCTCTGTTTCTCCTCCACTCATACTCTTTCTCTCTCTCAAAAATAAATAAACATTAAAAAATTAAAAATATATAGAATAACATAAATTTCAGAACAGAAAGAATACCGACTTTCTTTTACTATATCACAAATGACCATAAAGTTAGCAATTTAAAATAGTACTCATTTATTGTGTCAAAGTTACTATGGGTCAGAAGTCAGGACAATGCTGCAAGGCAGCAATTATGACATCAGCTTGGGCTGCACTGTCATCTGAGGCTTGACTTGGGGGAAATCTACTTTCAAGCTTATTCAGTTGGTTATTAGAGTTCATTTCCTTATGAGTATGTAACTGAATGCCCCAGCTTCTTACTCTGGGGCTAGAGACAAGCCAAGGTCCTGGAGGCCTCCTACATTTCCCTACCATGTTGCCCTCTCTATGGTTGTTGCTTCTTCAAGGCCAGCAGAAAAGTCTCTATTGCCAGGTGGCTAAGATGGAGTCCTAGCTATAACATAACAACAGGAGCAATACCTCATTAACTTTGACATATTCTGTCAATTAGAAGCAAGTCACAGAATTTACCTCCACTGCTGGGGAGGGTATTATACAGGGTTATGGATCATTCAGGATGTGCCTGCTGAAGATGGTAATCTGAAAAGTGAATTTCCTGATTTAAATTATACAAAACAAGCTTTCTGCCCTGTTCTTCATTATATTCAATTGATTCTTTCATTTATCTACTTTGCAACTGTGAAAGTCCTCCTGTTGTGTTATACTCTATAGTCAGCTCCCAGAGAATTTGCATGATAATAAAACTCTATTTTAAGGGTTTTTTATTTTTTCATCCCAAACATTTGTTTCAGGATCAAATCATACAAAGCTTAAGAGTGGCATTGCTCTAATTTGCTTCCATAAATAAATTTCACTTACCATTAAGCATATTCAGAGAGCATTCTCAAGGGCATTCTGATTTAGCTAAGACTTGATAGAGGTTATGGAGTTACCTACAGATTAAAAGAAAATAGATATCTCAACTGGAATATCTGGTACAATTTTTATTTAAATTATTTTAATATTAATTAAGGTATCTCTTGTATTCAGGCTATTTAACTATAGAAGTCACACTTAGTCATATATTAATCATTTTTAATATTAGATATAATTTCTTTTTGGATTGTCTTTTGCCATTTGTAATTTTACCGTTTTTATGAATCCTTGGGAAATCACAGGGATTCAAATCACATTGAATGAATGTTTACAGTTTAGGCATTTAGAAAATAAGGGGCAACCATTTATTTTAGAATAATGGGGCAACTCTGTACAACATGTTTTTTAGAGTTCTAGCAGATAATAGAGTAACTGTTGCCTCTGAGTACCTATGCCATTGTGTCTGACATCTCTTTTTTAGTAAATTCACCATTTTGTCCCAAAGAAAGTAGAGCCTTGAATTCTAAGAATCCTAGAATTGTGTCTTATGCCTACCTTTCAGTACAACTTTGGAAAAGTACTTAACCATTCTTGCCTTTGATTTTCCCATCTAGAAAATGTAAATAATAGCGCTACCTTCCTCTTGTGACTGTTATTACTCTTAAAATGAAATGGCAAACATAAAATATTTTTCAAAGTAAAAATAAGAAGAAGAACTTAACATGTAAGAGGTTTTTTTTTTTTTTAAACTACAGTTAGTTCTAAAAGGCATGAAGGGACAGCATTATTCTTATGTGTTGGTTAGCATCAGAACAAAATTGTGAGATGAATTTTCACTGGCTGTCATATAGAATGCGACACTTTTGATTGCAACTGACAGAAATACAACTCCTAAAAGAGAGAGATAAGCAACATAGTGGCTTAAATGATTCAAAGGTCTAGGATGGCTCCTAGCTTTAGGGACAGTTGGACTCCTGAGCTCATAAACTTTAGGAATTAGGCTGTTTCCACTGTCTATTGTGTAGTTTAGTATGAAAATTTTCACTGAGTCACTCCCTTTCTTCTCAAAGTGACTTGAAAGGTATTCCTTCACAATTTGTTTTGCCTGAAATACCTGTGGTTAGTTCTGATGTTACCAATTTATGTCATAAACTCATCACTGAGTCTGTAACTGTGATGAGATGAATTTAGTGCTAAGGTTGCCCATCTCAGCACATGTGGAGAGACCAACCCAAACTGAGGAACATGTACTATGAATGAGTGAGGGGGATTGTTGATATCATAAAGTGAAAAGGGTGAATGCTACATATTATACCGAAAACTAAAAAAACAGGTGTTCAATACAGCTGTTTAAGGTAAATGCCTATGTTTGTGTAACTGATAATATTTTGGTAGTAAGGAATAAACTTTGATCCTGGATAACACTAACAAATACAAATTTATTAGAAGGATAGTAGATCAGAAATAAAATCCAATAAAATAGGTAGGGAAACAGGAATTTCAGGACCAAGCAGCTTTAGGAATCCAACCTTAGGTAAAGCTTAAGGAACCTCTGAGGACTTTTTCCAAATACGTTTGAAAAGAGAATCAAATCCTAGAAGAGTGAATTATCCCCCTAGTTTGGCTCATGTCTTCATCCTTTGCACCGGAGCGGGGGTTATGAGGGTATCTTGTACAAAAATCCCACTAGTAGTGTGTCTAGTTGAAGAGGGACAACTTCCCAAATAAAAATTTGAGGAGCTGTTACCCAAAGACTTAGAAAGGGATTTTTGGTACATGGGAATAACAGAAGGCTTAATAGTCATATTCTCCATTCTTATGGTAGAGTCTCTGATACTAAAGGTTTATGGAATTTGGAATCAAGTGTACTAGGCTTTAATCATGTCTCTACTCCCATGTGTTATATTAGATACCTCACTTATCATTTCCATTTCTTGTTTTCTTCAATGTGAGTGGTATTGGTACCTACATTTTAGATATCTAGAATGGGAAATGATAGTAACTCTGATAATAATGTTACAAAGATATGACCAACTACCAATTGATTGGCTGAGGTATTAATAGTTGTATTAAATAATATGATAAATGTTGACATAGTAGTGAATGTTTATTTTCATATGAAATGAAAAAAAATGAGGCTTTTAAGACCTCATGGCATCATGCAATGGAAAGAATCATGGAGTGAGAATAAGTGGACTTGAGCACTTTCTCTGATGTCCACTGTGATTGATTAAAGGTGACTTACTCTTCCTAGCCACAGCTGAGAGGTGGTACTGGGGGAACTCATGGATTTTGTATTTACCTTCCAGTATCAACATAATGACAATAGAACATAGAACATAGAAAGACAAAATGGTTACTCTACAGAAACATTTCCATCATTAGATAACCTTTTGAGCATTGATTATGTAACAGGCACTGATTTAAGCACTCCTTTGTATTACTTTATCTCGTTCTCACAACAGCCCTGAGTGAAGGGTTATTTCCTTCTTATAACTGAGGCATAGACAACTAAGAAACTTGTCCAACACCTTACGTCTACAAGCGTTGGAACGGGATTGAAACCCAACTACGATATGCATGTTTTGTTAAACTGCCTCTCACTACACATGAAGATACTAGTCATTTATCCATTATTTTGTTTAATAGACTCTGGGTGTTTGAAAAATTTTGAGACAGTTTGAAGTTTATGTGAGAAAAATTGAAAAGTGGACAGATTTTTTAAAAAACTTAATGCTTATGTTTGAGAGGGGGTGGTGCAGAGAGAGAGAGAGAGAAGAGAGAGAGAGAGAGAGAGAGAGAGAATCTGAAGCAGGCTCCAGGCTTTCAGCTGTCAGCACAGAGCCCAGCGTGACACTTGAACTCACAAATGGAGAGATCATGACCTGAGCTAAAGCTGGACAACTGAGCCACCCAGGTGCCTCAAAACAGTGAATGGATTTTAATGTGAAATACGTCTTAAGAAAGAAAAACAACAATGAGAAATATGGAAAACACATGGGTTTATTCCCTTCCTCAACTCAGCTAACCCTAGACACATTTTTTTTCTAGTTGTCAGATGTTTAATTCTTCTTTACGTTTATACATTTTACGGATCAGCAATTCCCCATTTTCTACTTGAACCCTTATGTAGGAAAAAAAGAAAAGCCTACTCAATTTGACTAAATTAATACTGAAATTAATATATGTTAATAAATGTTTGAGAATAGAAACTAACAAAATTGTATACCCAAAACTTGGAATGAATTAAAAATAAAACAGAAAAGGCACCATGGAAATACGTATCATTTTGAAGGAATGTGTATCTTAAGAGTAAGCAAGGTCATGTAGTGCTGGGTTTTCACACCCTCTATCAAGGATTAACAAGTTACTATTATGTATAAGTTACTTGAATTCTAGCCATCGGATCAAGAATGTTTCTTAGTGTTCCCTCTGGGTGAAGGTTCACTCAGTGAAGTAAGAGATTTTTTTCTTGCGAATGCCCAAGATTCATGTGAAGTCAGTGAGAGCAGTGTGAAAGGTAAGGAGACACTTGGACAAAGATTACAATTTGGATATGAGCCAGTATCTTGAAGAAAGCTTTCATAGAGACTTTGTGTAAGAAGAGATTTTTTTTTTAACTAAATAGCATTTGTGAATTGACAATGACCTGGAAAAGATTAAAACCTTAGTGTTAAGGATTTTTTGCAAACAGTATTAAGTATGCCTCAAGGAAGAGATAATGGAGCAAACAAGCATTGTTAATGTAGGAGTAATTCTGGGAAACAGCTATTGCATAAGATCCTGTAGGTATATTCATGAACCTTGTAGTGGTAGAATAGTGATATAGACCATTCCCACCTCAATTGGACCACAAGAAACAGCATTCACACCTACCCATCCATTCACTTATTCACAGGAGCATTGAAAAACTACCCACCCAATAGGCCTAAACTCTCAAACTTGGAGCTATTACAAAAACTCTGTGTGTGTGTGTGTGTGTGTGTGTGTGTGTGTGTGAGGGAGAGAGAGAGAGAGAGAGAGATGGAGGGAGAGAGGGAGGGCGGGAGAGAGGGAGGGAGGGAGAGAGAAAGAATCAGAAGAAGATAGATAGGGAGAGAGCTAGAGGAAGAGAAGAGGGCTCTGTGCACCAACCAGGTCTGTTTTGTAGAGATGTTGCTGTTCCCTTGGAAGGCTCTGGAGTGAGTCCCACACACTGCATGATGTACTCACTGAATTAGGATATGAGTAGGTGATTCTTACACAGTGTCATTTTCTTTTTGCACACATAATGCATCCTATGAACACGTGACTTACAAAGATTACCTGAATAAGCTTGATACCCAATCAAAAGGTGTCTAATAGTACAATGTCAAGCACTTAAATATGTCACTTTAAGATTTCAACAAATCGGCCATCTCCAGTGTGAACATATGGCATTCTATGATATTTTTGTATAAAATCATTTTAATTGGGAATATATAATTCTTTCTCTCCAAAACACAGTTTATATTGGTAAAGTTCCATGGCTAACCAATAAAAGCATCTTTACTGGGCTGCTCCTGGGTAATGACGTGACAAATCTAAAGACAAATCACTATAACAACAATAACAGCGGCAATCATCATAACATCTAGATTTACTGAATACTTACAGTGTAGTAGGCACTGATCTAAGGAATTTCCATCACTGGTTTTTTAAATCCTCACAACTTCTCTATGGGATAGGTATGATTATCTATTTACAGATGAGGAAATTAAAGCATTTAATGTTTAAATAATTACCCAAAGACCCTCTTTTAGGAAGAGAAAGATCTGGATTCATGCAGGCAGTCCAAACTCTAAGTCTGACCCCGTAACTACTGTCCACTGGGACAGCACTTCATTTCAACACGTATCAAGACCCAGTTTATACTGGGCACTGTATGAGATGCTGATGATACACGGGAGTCCCACTCCTTGGGCGCTGTTATGGGAGAGGGATGTGAACAGATGATCACTATACACAGCGCACTAAACAGATGTTAAGGGTAATCAAGTAGGACAGAGAAATAAGTGATTAACTGTCAAGAATCAGGAAAGGAAATAATCCAGGTATATGGCAACATCTGAATTGTCTTTTAATGCACAAGTACCAGTTTTGACAAGTGAAGGAATAAAGGAATAAGTAGCACCTTTGCACAGTAAGGAAGCATGAGAGAGCTTTCTCTTGTATATGGGAAGACTTTTTCCAACACCTTTTCTCACTCAAATCTTGTAAAAAAGTCAAATTCACAGTGTTGGCTCTGGATTGACTCAAAATATACGTCAGTTTTTCCCAAAATGTAGGTCAACTTTTCAAAATCAGACTGAGCTTTTTAAAATTATTATTCTTTTGTTAATTCTTATGGATTTAAGACTTTGTTAGAACAGTTTAAGGATGTACAGAGATTGAGAGAAATGTCCAGAGATTTTTGATATACGCCCTGCTCCTCTCCAATGATTAAAGCCCACCTCCCACCAGATTGGTACATTTCTTAATCATTACCAACCAGATTCCATAGTTTACCTTAAGGTTCATCATTGGTGTACATTCTGTGTGTTTGGACACATGTATAATGACATGAATCTATCATTACAGATGGAGTTAGGACAGAGATATGATGAAAAGCAGGAGGGTAGACACTGAACATTTATTTTCTCTTGTGCCCATCATAGACTGCTTCTAGAAAAATCTCTGCGGAAGTGGGAGAAAATGGACTGACATAGCTGATAGGTGGAGATATGTAAAAAGGCGGAAATTTTCTTGGGATGAGCTCATGTGGCAGGATATAACTCAACCCTCATTCTTTTGAATGTCTTTTAATTCCTGAGAGATAGATGAAGGGTACTTACGGTATGTAGTGAAAGACTATTTAATATTTGGGACCATATTTTCCATGAGCTAAGCACTGTGCTGAGTGTTTTTGCAAGCTCTAATTCAATTGATCCACTCAACAGCCTGACTGCAATAGCTACTTATCTTCAAAACATTTTGCAGATGAATGTTACACATTTGCTAAGAAACAGAGCTAAGATTCTAACTCAGGTCTGATGGGCTCAATTTCAAGTTGATTAAGATGAACTTACAAGCCTCCTAATGTAGGCTTATCATGGCCCCTTCTAGATGGCTTTCTTCTGTAGCTCTTCAGATGGTAGTGAAGTATGGATATTTATGGACACGTATGAGTCCCCTGATGGTAATGCTTGGTGAATGGAGAGCCTGTCTGAAAACAGATTCTTTTTTATTTGTATGACCACAGAGTGATATTAAAATAGCTTTTTGAGTTGAATGAACTTAAATCTGTTAACAAGTTTTGGTTTGGACTTTTTTTTCCCTTTTTCTTCAAAGGATTATTTTTTTCTTTTGCTTCAAAAACTGATTATACGTTCTTGAAATAGAGAATGGAATATATATGTCCTAGTTTAGAATACTGGGAAACTTTGTAATTGAAGTTACAGAATTACATTTTGAATTGAAAAAGCCCAATTTATTTAATCTGCTTACTGCAGCTTTCCAAGATAAGGTTTGTCAGAAGGCTAAACAGTCTTCCTGACCACTGGCAAGTTCTTCTAAATGGGCACTTTGATTAATTATGATTCTTTCACTGATTAAACATCAGTGACTAATCCCCTAATATAGTGGTAAGTAACCACTGCTATAATTGTTAGAAAATACAGGAATAAGGATGCAGACAATAATATAAAGTTATGATTATGATATCAGATTCCACCAGCTATTGTAACTGAGGGTTTTTTTTAAGCCTTGCAGCTTATTTAATCTGAGCCATGAGAATAAATACCTATAATAGCTATTTTGAAAAACCATATAGCCTGTGTAATTGTACCGACTGTGAGCAATACAGCAATAGGCATTTATTGAATACCTACTACATGTGGGACACTCTGCTGGAGGAAAGTGTAAGAAGACTAGAACTGCTCTACTTAGTTTGCATATAGACCATGATTTTTGAACAGGTCATAACCTATTATAGGGTCCTCCCTGTGGAAGGGAGACCATCTAATCTATCCCCAGCTATCATTTAGTACCTTTTAACCTGCAGCATTCCTTCTGAGTGGTTACCGTGTCTTGAATACTTCCCACCATGAGTATTATATCCTGAAGCAGTCAGAGCATGTTCATGTAATTTGGAACATTCAGTTTTCTTCCTGCAACTTCTACCAATTGATTCTAATTTTAGCTATCCTGTACTCTACTGTCTTTAACATAATTTTAGATGTTTAAGATATATGCCTTTATAATAGTCAAAGACCAAGGGATTCTTAAGCTATTTAAATGGGATTTAAGAACACAAAATTATGTTCCATATTTATTCAGAAACAATTCTTCAATAAAATACTAAAATATAAGGTAACTTTAAGAAATGGAAACCAAGTTTGACCTCTTGACTTGGATTCTGAGGTTCATTAGAAAATGTGTTCCCATCTCCCACCACCCAAAATATGTTAATTTTCCCTTCGTCTGTGCAAAGGAGGATAGTAGTCAATGTGGATTCCAACTGCATGGTTTGCATTCCCATCTCTACCACTTACAAATAGTACCATCTTTGGCAAGTTACTTACCTCTCTGGGCCTCAGTTTCTTATCCAGTAATAATAGTACCCAAATCATAAGATTGTTGTGTGATTGTAATAAGATAATGTTTATAAAGTACTTAGAAATGGGTTTGGTCCATAAAAATACAGTCAATAAAATTGTCATTCAACAAATGTTCATTGATGACACATATATCAAGTATCTTATCTAAGGAATGATGCTCCCCCCTCCCCAAGTTTTGATTTGAACCCAGTTAGTTAACATACAGTGTAATATTAGTTCAAGTATAGAATTTAGTGATTCATCACTTCCTTACGATACCTGGTGCTCATCACAAGTGCCCTCTCTAATACCCATCACCAATTTCACCCATCCCCTCCAATAACACTCAATTTGTTCTCTATAGTTGAGTCTGTTACCTGATTTTTTTCTCTCTTTCTTTTTTCCCCAGTGTTCATTTGTTTTGTTTCTTAAATTCCACATGAGTGAAACAATATAGTATCTGTTATTTTCTGACTGCCTTGTTTCATGTAGCAAAATATTCTTAGCTCTAGCCACATCATTGCAAATGGCAATGTTTCATTCTTTTTATAGCTGAGTAACATCCCATTATATATAATGATATATACCACGTATTCTTTATCTACTCATTAGTCAGTGGACATTTGGGTTCTTTCCATAATTTGGCTACTGTTGATAATGCTGCTGTAAACATCAGGGTGCCTATATCCCTTTGAATCAGCATTTTTGCATTCTTTATGTAAATACCTAGTAGTGCAATTGCTGGATATAAGGTAGTTCTATTTTTAACTTTTTCTTTCAAGAACCTCCATACTGTTCTAAAGACGACCTGTGTGAGGTGTCTCGGTGTTTCAGTTGGTTAAGCATCCAACTTTGGCTAAGGTCACAATCTCACAATTCATGGATTTGAGCCCTCGGTTGTGCTCTGTGCTGACAGCTGGAGCATGAAGCCTGCTTCTGATACTGTGTCTCCCTCTGTCTTTGCCCCTCCCCTGCTCGTGCTCTGTCTCTCTTTCTCTCAAAAATAAAAATAAACATTAAAAATAATTGAAGATGTCACATAAAATTTTCTCAGAAACTTTTTTTTAAAACTCTTGGACTTTAAAAGTTTTCCACATAGTGTTCCACATATTTTTTCTAGCAAAGCCAAAAGAAAAGAGTTTCTTTATATTTTGGGAGAAAGGTCATTTGTTTTGGGTGAAAGGTAGGTCATTAGTTTACAAAATACTATTGGTTTACAAAATACTGTTTAGTTGAAAAACACTGATATAAAGAGTGAATTTGTTAACCAAGACCTAGATTTGTGACATTTTTTGGTAAAATAAACTCTCCAGTAAAGATGCTGTACTACTTTATTACTTAGTATTCTCAAAAGGTGCTAAATTAAAGATTCTTTCATTACACTCATTTAATTTTTTTCCTTTGAACCATTTTAGGACAGGACTCTGTAATATGATGTTCATCTGTCTTTTTATTGCCTATTATAAGACTGAACTGTTTATAATATCTATTTATGTCACACTTATGTAGATCCATTTGTTATCTAATTATTATATAAGAGCTTCTCACCCTAGAATAAAGTTTATAATCTTAAAGTTAAAAAACTAGTTTTAAAGCTTTTTTCCTTGGGGCTCCTTGGTTGGCTCTGTTGGTTCAGTGGCTAACTTCGGCTCTGGTCATGATCTCACAATCCATGAGTTCTAGTCCCGTTCTGTGCTGACATCTCAGAGCCTGCTTCAGATTCTGTGTCTCCATCTCTCTGCCCTTCTCTGATCATGTTTTGTCTCTCTCAAAAATAAATAAACATTAAAAAACTTTTTAAGCTTTTTGCCTTAACCCTAAATTACATTGCTAGTTATTATTAATCCACCAAATAATAAACAACAGGAATAGCCAGTGCTTCCCTTCCTTTCTATTTGTCTTTTTTATGTCCCAGTATTTATATAGTCCTTCATGCACTGTGCCTCTGCAATTTTCTGCTCCTGTAAATAGCATTTTTCAGCTCTCAGTATGTATGTCAAGTTACTCATTGTATTTGGTACACTACTTTTGGTGCATGGGTAAGTACAGTCTTTTGCTTCTTAACCTTCTCTGAAGAGATGTGTTTATTCTAGTAACTTGTCCACCACTTACATGAAATTCTCCAGTACTGATTAATACTCCTGGGCCCCTCCCCCATTATATTCTAATATTGACCCAGCTTTGTCTCCATACTTTCAGGACTGTGCTCAGGCAGAGTTACACCAACACGTTGAGGCATTTGGCTGAGGCCACCAAGCAGATCCTTTATAGCAAGTGACAGGGCAACCCTCACTTGACATTTATATCTTGCTTCTCTAACACATCACAGAAAAGATGCAAATTCATTCAACTCACAATGGAAACACATCCTATTTTTGAGTTGCCTACACAGATAATATTCATCACTTCTAAACTAGATGTAAAGAATATAATGTACATATAATTTGTTTTTCATCCAGAATTAAGTCTGTTTGGAGTACATTTTTTTTCTTTGAAAGAAAACACACAAGCTGTGAAGAAAGTGTTTGATTGAATTATAGTGCATAAATTAGACTGGCGTAGCAAAAGCTCTTTCAGGTGCCTAGGATGTGCCTTTGTTCTAGATCTTTGAAATACTTTGTCTCATTTGATCTTTACCACAAATATGGACAAACATTGTTTTCTCTTTTTTTTCCAAAACAAAGAGATGTAGTAGATTGGTTTTGACCTTAATTTTTCATGCTTTTCTATATCCATACCCTAGACAGTATGAATTGACAGTAGTTCTTTTTATTTTTTTATTTTTTAAGTGTTTATGTACTTTTGAGAGAGAGAAAGAGCGAGAGAGCGTGAGCAGGGGAAGGGCAGAGTGAAAGAGGGAGACACAGAATCCAAAGCAGGCTCCAGGTATTGAGCTGTTAGCACAGAGCCTGACAGGGGGCTTGAGCCCATGAACAGTGAGGATAGTGATCCAAGCGAAAGTCAGATGCTTACCTGACTGAGCCACCCAAGTGCCCCAATTAGACAGCAACCCTTAATAAGAGATAATTTTCACCAACTGCTTGAATACAGACTCCCCTTGTGACTTACTTAGACCACTAGAATGTGGTGGAATTTGACAATGTGCCAATTTCCAATCTGGCTCTCAAGAGGCCTCACCTCCTTTTTCTTTCTGTGTTTGAACCCTGCCTGGTTACCATGGTAATAAGCCCAGGCCAGCCTGATGGGTGATAATGGATCCAGGATCCATTTCCTACCTTTGCCATACCCAAGAGCCAGCTAACCAGTAGACATGTAAGTGATATATTTCCTAGAACCCCAGCTCTGACCCAGCTGACCACAGACACAGGATCCAGTTATTAAAGATCAGCCAATCCTGGCCCACACAGGCAGAAGTACTTACACATTCCTAAGCAACAATAAATGCATACTATTTCAAGCCATTGTGCTTTGGGGCAGTTTGTCACAAACTGTAGCTATCTGATATAGAGGGTTTTCTTCCTTCTTCAGTGACCTGTTGCACTTGAGTACTCATGAAAAAAAGGGGGTAAAATTATTATTAAGTGATTCTTGATGTTCTGCTCTGTGAGAACAAAAGTAAACTCATTTGGTCCTCAGTGAGTTCCATATCTCCAGAAGTATCTTATCCCCATTCACAGACGAAGACACTAGTTCAGAAGAGGTGCCTTGCACCTGGTCACTTGGACATTGGCAATGCCAGCATTTAAGCACAAAACTGAAGGCTCTGTTCATTTTCTTTTAATATTTCTATTGTCCCCCATCCCTTTTAGACAATGATGTTTAGCAGTTGTGTTAAGAAAGCCTCAACTCCAAGTAGTCATTATTAGATGCTTTGGGAAGCCTATAGAATATCTAGTAGGTAATTATTACATTTTTGTACCTCTTGCATATGGACCTAGCTCAGGTGGTAAAAGAGGCAGGTAGTCTGTGGGCCACGGTTTGTTGAACTGCTGATCTACAGCTAGATATGTTGCTGACTGTTGTGTATCAGTTTTACATTTGTTCTGGCTTCTTACTGCTTTGACTGGATTTCCAAATGCTATCGAGCCCAACCTGGGCTGAGCCTTCCTGAGATTTCCCCTTGTATTTCAATGCAGATAGGCTCTCTCTTCCTTCCACTTGTAGTTCCTGCAGAGACCCTCCTGATTGTTCCTAACTCACCTCCCCCATTTCCTATGAACACAATTTCAGATATGGGGCATGAGGGATACATGAGTCATATTTGGACTGGAAAATTTTCCTGAAAACTCTCAAAGATACCACTTGTTTAAGTGGTTTCCTGAAAGCAGAGGTCTGGAGCAAGAAATGCAGGGGTTAAGGCTTTGTGTTCTTTCTTCCAGCATCAGGATTTTCTCTCAAGGCTTTAATACACAACTTAGTTCTACCCTTCTTCTAAAATTGGAGCATCACATACTGTACCAAGTAGTCTGGCTGTAACTTTTGATCATATTTTCAATTACTTTTGGCTGCAAGCAATCCCCCAGACTTTAACAAGCATTCTAAGAGTAAAAGCACTATATCATTTTATCAATTAATTTTCCATACCCTATCTGAGATAACACCCAACAATAGCAGATATCTACTCTCCTCAGTTGTTTTCCAGGAGTTAGGAGTAGCAGCGATTTTTCAGCATGTGTGGATTTTGGGTTTGGCTCTGTTTTTTTTTTTTTTTTCTTATAGTTTAATGGCATCCTGGTTCGACAATCTTTAGAAATAGAGGCAGATCTAGGTGGTGTGGGACTGAAACTTATTCAATATAGTGGCAGAAGGCCTCCTAAATATATAAAATTAGGTATAGAGCACTGTAAGGATTTGTGCTAGTGCAGGGCCCCAGGGCTTAGGTTTCATTAGCTTTTCAGGGCATTGTGATCATCTAGAGGCATGTTAGAAGTCTCTGAACATTGGGGTGCATGGGTGGCTCAGTTGGTTAAGCATCCAACTTTAGCTCAGGTCATGATCTTGTGGTTCGTGGGTTTGGACCCCACATGGGTCTCTGCACTGATAGCATGGAGCCTGCTCCAGGTGCTCTGTCCCTCTCTCTCTATGGTCTTCCCCATTTCTCTCTCTATCTCTCTCAAAATGATAAATATATAAACTTAAAAAAAATAAATTTCTGGACATAAAGTGGGGGTCACACCCTTCAATGTATGGAGGGACAGACCAAGTTATATAAGGAAGTGAAGTGAGATATGTGCATCCTTATTCATTCATGGAGTGAATAGTGGGACCCTGACACCCTTCAGAAGACAAACCTTTTCCAAAGAAAGCAGCTGCTATTCCTTTTCAGCTGATTGTGGTCATGCAGGAATGAAGGCCCCACATTGTAACATCTTGCACTTTTTTAAAGCATGTAGACATATGCTATATATTTTAAACCTGAAAGCTCTCAATTTGAAAATGCAGCAAATAAACATGTCTGTTGGGAGTAAACTCAGCCCACTAACTTAGAATTTTAAGTTAGTTTTGTTTTGTGTTTGTAAATAGACATTGCAAGTCATTTGAAATATGAATGAAGGAATTATATAACTACTAATATATGGTTGGATTTTGGCATAAGTTGGAGATCTAGCTGATAAGAAATACGATGTATCTCACTCAGCCCTCAGACCTTAAGTATCCATCAGCAGCCCAAGTCTCCCATTTGTATCATTGATTATGAATTTAAAAGTCTGGTTTTTACTTTGCTTTTTAGGAAGATTTTGGTCTTGCTTCTGACAGCTTATTCCTTCACTCATTGTCTTTCACATGGTTCTTTGTACAATGCCAGGCACGTAAATAAGCAACCAGTGTATGGTTGTTACATTAGTTAGCCAAAATTTACTTAAATATTGATGTTCTTTGCTTGATCTCAAATTGGAGAGAGCCTTAATCAATGAACAGCATGGTACATGACTTAATTTGATCCAAAATGTTGAATTTTTATTTCTATGGGGCATGTGAATGAAGGTGCTTATAAGCATTATAAGCATCTAAAGGACTAACCATACTAGTACTACTAGTGGTGGTAATAACAACGACAACAATAGTTAATGCTTATATATGTGCCATGCACTGTTTTGAGTGCTTTACACATATCAATTCAGTTCATACTCATCGTTAGCATTATTTGCTATCTCTATAGGAACTTACTTTTTGAAGTTTAAATTAGGAACTTAATGGAGTGCATGGGTGTCTCAGTCAGTTAAACATCCAACTCTTGATTTTGGTTTAGGTCATGATTTCACAGTTCGTGGGTCTAAGGCCTACATCAGGATCTGCTCTGACAACGGGGTACCTGCTTGGGATTCTCTCTCTCCCTTCTCTCTCTCTCTCTAATCCTCCCTCTGTCCGTTCTCCATTCATCTGTACATGCACACATGCTCCCTCTCTCTCAAAAGTAAATAAACTTTAAAAACAAATTTTAAATTAGTGTAATTTTAAAAAATGTGAAATAACTGAATAAGACCATCCCATAAACCTGAGGTCAAGAAAGGAAAAGGAGAACTTAAAAGATTACTTACTTTTATGTTAAATATATATTGATTGAGTAATCAAGATATAATAGTTATCCACTCTAAGCTATGTACTCAGCTAAACGCCAGGCTGCATGCTTGGGTGAGCTATCGAGTGAAGGAATGAACAGATGAGAGGCTGGTTCTGAACTTCCAAAACCATTCCAGTCTCTTATCAGCATGAAAAGTGGGGGATGTAGGAAGCTGGTGGTACTTCAGGTTTGCCAACTGGTAAGTCACATGGCTCCTCTAACCAGCTTTCTAGGGCACCCCTCCAGATTTCTGTTCGTGCACAGATGCATGTGTTGGTAGAACATTTCAGAGATCTGCCAGGTTTCAAGGGTCCCAGCTTTGTCATTGTACCTCAGGAGTAAGTTTCTCAGCAATGCTGGCACACAGTGACAATAACTACACCTGTTTTTCCTGTATCCCCTGCTGAAATTCTTGGTTTCTACCTGTGGAAACTTTTTTACAGCCTCAATGAAAATGGGCTGGAAGCAACATCTTTATCTCTGAGAAAACATAACAGGCACAGGTACCACCAACTGAGTCATTAACTTCTAACCCATTTTGTGCTAGGTAGTTTTATCAGAATCGCTACAGGATATAGCTTAGCACCAGGAGATTAAACAAAGATGTCAACTTAAGTAATGATTCTCTCTGACTGGTAAGGGCTAAATGGTCCAGAGAGATGATAGCACATGCTGTTTACTTACCAGGAAAGGAAGCTCCTAGATTCACAATACGGGATCTCTTATAGGGTGTAAACCTCAGATTAGATGACTTTGGTTGAAATGCAGTGTGGCAAAAGAACCTATTTGCTTTATCAAAAAATGATCACATTTGGCATGCGCTTTCTCATCTTTAAAGTGATGGAGTTGTACTAGAGGATGGGTTCAGATCTGGTCCGCCATAATGCACTGCGTCTCTCTTTGTGAAACTTGGCGTGCCCAATTCAAACTGTGTCTTGCTTTCCACTCTAGACTGTTTGAATGCCATTGCTTTCTTGTTTGTTTGTTCACAATTTCAGACAATTTTGTTCCACATGTGAATGCAGTTATTGAATATTGGGTATTAGTCAAATGGTGGAGAATTTAATGTTAATAGGGCCTTTAGACTCAATATCTATATCTATTTTGACATGTTTGCAGTTTTAGATATAGGATTACCTTAAAGTTGGGTGCTGCCATAAACTATCTAGGTTACAGGTGAAGTGATCTGATCTATTTTAGAATTATTTTTATGCAAACTCATCTCTAGTGACCCTATGTGTCCTAGGTTTGTGTGCTAAAGTATCTGTCCATTTGTTAATTATACTTTCCTTTTGTTTCCTTCTGTGCTGACATAACCCATTTCCCTATGGTGGTACAATATTGGATTTTGCTACTGGAATTTTGTAGCCAAAATTGATAATGTGGATTCATAAAATGATATAGATTAAAAATCCCTTAAAGTACCCTTTTACAGCTTTCTTATTTTCCATATGGTAAAAATGAAGCTTAGAAATACTAAATGGATCACTAAGGCAATGCTTTCCAAACATTTTCATAACAGTGCACAGATGGAAGATAATGATATGCCCATGACAAGCTAGGATAACCTTTTGAGATTGTTAGTGGTTATAGTTGACCAGCCCGACAACTCCAGTGACTGCATATCTTTCTGGCCTTACTAAAACCTGAAAGATTAAGATCTAAGCATATATTTTTACTATTTTATGACACATTTCATAATACACCACTTATAAATCTCTGGCCTATTTTCAACTAGTGATAAAGTTAGCCAATAATTCAGTCCTTATCAACTTAAGGTAAGATGGTATTGCCTCATGCAATATAAGCAAAGTTGAAGCTAAATGCAGTGGATCAGACTTTGTCTGGAACATATTCAGCTCCTTAGTTCAAATTGTCTCCTCTCTCATTGTATGTTGGCCCTATTTTCCAGAGGTCGATTATCTATCTCACGACGGCAAAATGGTTTCAGTAATTCTAGACTTTTCAGAGTCATGGGATAAAATCCTACAAGAATGTGAAATTCCTTCCCATGATTCCTGGAGAAATTTTTCTGTTAGGTCATTGGTTCTGAATGAAACATGAACCTATACCTACACCAATCACTTTGCTCAGAAGACTGTAAATCACCAATTGCCTTAAGTTAAGGTCATGCACTTGACCTTTGAGTCAGTGTGAGCCTAAAAAAAATAAGCACCCCTAAAAGTATAAGTTACAGTTACCAAAAAGGAAGTACAGTTGGCTGATAAAATAATAAATGTTCTCTGTTTTTAAAAATCTACATTTTCTGGTTTCTAGATCACTGTGATTTTTTATTACATTATATTGAAGAGAACTGTAAAAATGCTTTAAAATGACTAAATAGAAATCTAGAACTGAAAACTTCAGTGTTTAATGTCACAAATTTATTAGATGAGAGTAACAGCATGTTGGACATAACAGATACTTTGATTAATCCACTAGAGGAAAGGTAAATAGTAATCATCAAAACGAAGCTCAGTTTGACTGAAAAAAAAAAAAAANACACACACACACACACACACACACACACACACACACACACACATATATATCCCACCAAGAGGATGAGAGAAAAAAGAGGCAGAAAATATATTAGAATATATAATGGCAAACATATCTTAAAATGATGAAAAACAATGGCTTCTAGATTAAAGACTTATACTGAACCTCAGACAGAAGAATAAAAAGAAATGTATACCTAGGCACACATTAGTCATATTGATGAAAACCAAAGAAAATGATACTTCTTGAAAGTGGGCAGAGAGAAGAGAAACTTTAGAAAAATTAAAAGAAGAATAAGCAATGTCCTACTTCTTATAAGAAACCATGAAAAAAAAATCTTAAAATGCTAAATTGGAAATGAAAAAAGACAGGAAAATCCATAAATTTTGAGTTCTAGATCTAAGGAAAATATCTGTGATGGTTACTGGGCTAAAGGATGCCCAGATATCTGGTAAAGCATCATTTCTGGTTATGTCTGTGGGGTTGTTTATACAAGAGATTAGCATTTGAATCAGTAGACTGAGTAAAGAATACTGCTTTCACCATTGTGAGTTGACACTGTACAATTCATTGAGAGCCTAAATGTAACAAAAAGGTGGAGAAGGGAAAATTTGTTCTCTTCTTGAGCTGAGATATTCATCTTCTCCTGCCTTCAAACATTGGTGCTCCTCGTTCTCTGGCTTTTGGTCTTAAACTAGAACTTATACCATTGGCTCCCCTGGTTCTCAGGCCTCAAGTTTAGACTGGAATTACACCATGGGCTTTCCTGACCTTCCAGTTTGTAGATGAAAGGTCATGAGACTTCTCAGCCTGCATAAGCACATGAGCCAATTCTCTCCCAATCAGTCTCTCTCTCCCTTTCTACCCATGCACATGCATGCACGCGCGCTCACACGTGCGCATACACACACACACACACACACACACACACACACAGAGTAATCCCTGGTCATTTAGACAGAAGGAGGGAGGGAGAGAGGGAAGGGGGAGGGAAGAGAGAGAAAACAGAGAGAGAGATGTGCATATCTCCTCTTGGTCCTGTTCTGTTTCTCTGGAGAACCCTATTACAATATAATTTAAAAATAAAGATAAGATAAAGACATCTCAAATATGAAGTTGGGTGAATTCATCTCAACAATTCTGCACTGGAGGAACCAACAAAGGGAATTCTGTATGCATAAGGAGAATGATACTTAGTGGAAGTTTGGATCTTTGGAAAGGATTGAAGAACACTAGAAATGTGAATATGTGGGCAAATAGAAACCATTGGTTTTTTTTTTTCTATTCTTAAATTCTTTGAATTACAACTGATTATTCAAACCAAAATAATAACAATGTGTTTGAGGACTTCTTTGAATTACAACTGATTATTCAAACCAGAATAATAACAATGTGTTTGGGGACTTATAACACATGACAAAGTAAAAACTATAGTGGTGGTAAATTAATTATTTGTACATTTCTTAAACTACAAGTGCCTTCTGAGATAAAATCAAAATAATAAAAAACTTAGCAATAAATCAAACAAAATGTGTATGTGACCTGATAATTTTAAGACATTGCTAAGAGAAGTTAAAGAAAAATGTAAATAACTGGAGAACTATAACTTGTTCATAGTTAGACTTAATATTACTAGTTCATCTTTAAGCGCATCTTTAAAAATTCTTTCTCCTTCTGCATGAGAATTTGAAATTGGCATCAAAATGGAGTATGGTATTGGACTACATAGAAATTTTAGGAGATATAAAAAAATTATTAGATTTTTACAGATTTTTCTAGCTCTGCTCTCCTAGAAATGTGCAAAAGATGGAACATTAGCTATATGATAACTGTGATCTCAGATTAGTATCTGCCTGGGAAGTAGTATGAATTCCTGATAGAAAGACTTAACTTTGACTTCCCTTAGTGAAGTGAATCCTTTATATTGACATATCTCTTTCAGAATTCCTGGAAACTATATCTATTAAGTTGTTACAAGAGATACTGACTCGTGTGTGCTTAGGGCTAAGAAAGGTGGGCCTCACATCCACAGTAGGGATCCTGTTTCCTTTTACCTTAGCTGTCATCACTTCGTAGATCAAAGACAGTCATTCCTGGATGGTCATTTGTACAGAAATAAAAACTACATTTATCAGGAATACTCAACTGTGTAATGCTGCCAAGTTCTTACCTGATCTGAATCCTTGTGAAGAGACTGGTTCCAGCTGTGGGCTCTGCAGACCCTGAGTCTGAATAAAACATGAATAGACCCAAGATGTCTCCCTGGTAACCATCACTATGTCAGTTCTCTAGTTGATCTGTAGATTCAAAACTATTCCAGTCAGACTCCCAGAAGGAGTTCAGATTACAAAAGCTAATTCTAAAATTTATAGGAAAATGCAAGTGAATGGAATAGCCAATAGCCAAAACAGTCTTGAAAAATGAGAGCATGATTGGAGGATTTACAACACCAGATTTTAAAACCAATTATGAAGCTAGAGTAATCAGGACAATATCTCATTGGCATAAAAATAGAAAAATAGAACAATGCTATATAATACAGTCCAAAAACACATCCACACATGTCCGTTGATTTTCTATAGAGACACCAAGATAATTCAATAGGGTTAGGAAAGGTTTTTTTACCTAAGTTAAAAAAAAATTCACCCCTATCTCTCAACATACATAAAAATTAATCAGAATCATAAATCTTATTCTAAAAGTTAAGACTATCAAGCTTTTAGGGAAAACAAAAATATGTAAGAAACTCATGAACAATATGGGTTTGAACTGTGTGGGTTCACTTACATGGGTTTTTTTGATAGGTACAGTACAGTACTGTAAATGTCTTTTCTTTATTATTTTTAAAGATTTATTTATTTGTGTGTGTGAGAGAGAGAGAGAGATGGGAGAGAGAGAGAGAGGCAGGCAGAAGAGAGAGAGAGAATGAATCTCATGTAGGCTTTGTGCCTCCAGTACAGAGCCCAACATGGAGTCAGACTCCCCAACCATGAGACCTTGACCAGAGCTGGAATAAAGAGTCAGATGCTTGGGGTGTCTGGGTGGCTCAGTCAGTTGGGTGTCCATCTCTTGGTTTCAGCTCAAGTCATGATCTCACAGTTCTTGGGATTGAGTCCTACGTCGGGCTTTGTGCTGACAGTGCAGACTCTGCTTGGGATTCTCTCTCTGCCCCTCCCTTGCTAGTGCGCTTGCTCCTTCTCTCTCTCTCTCTCTCTCTCTCTCAAAATAAATAAATAAACTCTAAAAAAAAAAAAGAGTCAGACGCTTAACCAACTGAGCCACCCAATTGCCGCATCTTCCTTACAATTTTTTAAATAATTTTTTCTTTTCTCTAGCTTACTTTATTGTAATAATACAGTATATACTACATAATATGCAAAATATGTGTTAATTGACTGTATTATTGGTAAAGCTTCTGGTCATTATTAGGCCAGTAGCAGTTGGGTTTTTGGAAATTCAGAAGGTATATGCAGATTTTCAACTTCATGGGCAGACAAAACCCTTAGCCCCCATGTTGTTCAAGGGTTAGTTGTATGTATGCATGAACTTACAGTAAGAAAAGATTTCATGTGGCATAAAAGGCACTAAATATAAAACAAAAAAATGGGTGAGTTAAACTTTGTCAAAATTAAAAGATCTGCTCATCAGAAAGATAGGCTACAAACTAGAAGGGAAAAATATAATATATATATAATATACTTTATATATATAAATATATATAAAACTTTCTATANCATATGTTTGGTTTTTTTTTATATATGAAGAATATCTACATGCCTACAAATCAATAATAAAAAGGCAAAGAATCCAGGGAGAAGAGATCAAAGACTTAGGAAAACTTCACAAAGGAACACATAAAAGGGAAATAAGCATTAGAAAAAGTACTCAGTGTCATTATTATCAAGGAAATGCCAAATAAAACTGCAGTGAGAGGCTACTGTGTAGTCACCTGAATGACTAAAACTAAAATAACAAACAAATTACTGACAGTATTGATATTTTTCACAAACTGGAACTCTCATATTCATAGTAGGAATGTAAAACTTAGTGCAGTCACTTTAGAAATACATTCATAGTTTCTTATAAATTTAAATTAACACCTGGACTATAACCCAGAAATTTCACTCCTAGTTTTTATTTAAAAAAAAAAAAAAACACGAAAGCATGGGTTCACTTAAAGAGTTGTGCATAGCAGTTTTATTCATTATGGCCCAAACTAGAAATCAACCAAATGTCCATGAAGAGAAAAAGGATAATGCAAATTGTGCTGTATTCATACAAGGGAATACTATTTAGCAGTAGAAAAGAATGAATGACCAATACACACAGCAGTATGGATAGATCTTAAAAGCATGTCTGATAAATGAGGACAGATACAAAAGATTCTGAATAATTTCATTTCTATGACATTCTTGAACAGCCAAAGCTGATACGTGGTAATGAACATCCTTACACTTGGAGGAAGCGGGTTACCTGAAAAAGAAATTTGGGGGACTATAGAAATGCTCCTTTCTTGATTGTGTTGGTGGTCATACATTTGTCAAAGATTGTAGAAACTTAAAGGCTGTGCATTTTATGACATGTAAATTATTTTCAATGTAAAAAAGTTTATTGGGAATGAAATTAACCAGTATGGATTGGTTTTATCCACCATCATTAGGTTGTTTTGAGTTCTGGCCTCCTTTTAAACAATTTTAACTTCAAATAACAGTTCTATCACTTTTATGGAGGACCTTTGGCCAGTGATACAAATATTCTATATTTCAGATATACCATCTGGGGTAAATTACCTTCTATGAAAAAGACTTATTTTGAAGATTAAATGATAGAAAGAATGCTTAGCACCTGAGGCATGGGAGGCCATCAATACAACTAGTTGCTCATCTTATTGTTCTTATTATCACCTTTGACATTATTCATAAGTGGAGGTCAAATGGAGAACACGATAGTTTATTAAACACTAAATGTATTAAAAATCCAGGAGAGGGACACCTGGGTGTCTCAGTCAGTTGAGCTTCCGACTTCGGCTCAGATCACATCTCCCGGTTCTTGAGTTCGAGCCCCTCATCAGGCTCTGTGATGACAGCTCAGATCCTGGAGCCTCCTTTGGATTCTGTGTCTCCCTCCCTCTCTGCTCTTCCCCTGCTCACATTCAGTCTCTCTCTTCTTCAAAAATAAATTAACATAGTTTTTTTTAAAATCCAGGACAAAAAGGGTAGATAGATAGATAGACAGACAGACAGACATAGATACACATATAGATACAAATATGGATATGAATGTCAATATCAAGTCTCAGATTTTACTCTGGAATTCACATATGGTCTTCTAGAAGTCTTTGAAGCGACTTTACTGAATTATATGTTATATGTACCTGTATATTTATGTGTACCTTGTTTGGAATTTTGAGATTTTAAAAACAATTCTGTGACCACTCTCAAAAGATTAATTATACCTATTCATGGAATTATCTTTCATTACATGCTTTTATTCCAGGCAGTTACCTAGCTTGTGAAAGTACAAGCAAAAGGATCCTAGATCATATTGAATTATAAGTATGCTGTTTGTAGATCGCTTTGCTTTTTTTCCTTGGGCTTTGTTTAGCTTTTACAGTTCCCCATTATTTCTTAGAGTGAAGGTAAATGAGGAGGGAAAGGAAAAGTATTCTCAGTATTATTTTGGACAGAATAATTTTATGTGCTATCAGCCATATACCTAGAGACTATTAGAAAATGTGGGTAGGAAGCATTTTGAAGGCCTATCTTCAAATCCATTGTATTGTATGATTTAAAAAATTAAATATGGGTCAATAATACCGAAACTGACTCTGACAAAAGAAATGAAATTATATTTATAGGTAGAAAAGAGCATGACTAAACAAATCACTCCTTAATCACCAAAATGAAAAGTATTGGCATAGACAAATCACCACATTAGAGTAAGGTTCTTTCCTGAGCTTGCCATGTGAAAAATCTGTGGAAATATACAAGGATTTCTGTCTCTGTATCTGTTATAATATAGTTATAGCTCCATGTGAAAGAGAGCAAAAATTACACAATAAACACAAGAAAGAAGTATATTTCTATTTCAATAACGTGGCTGTATCTACAAATCATCAGGGCCCAAACTTTCTGTCTTATCTACCATGCCTGCATAGTAGGAAGGAAAGAGGAAATGAGAAGTCTGGAGAACACTCTTTCCCTTAAGGTCATGGCCATAGGTTGCTGGCCTCTTTGTGCTCATACATCTTGTTAGAAGTTAGTCACATTATTCTTTTTGGCCGAATCCTTAGCTTAATATTCTGCAGAAAATGGCAAGAGTAGATATTGATGGTTTTCCCTAAGGAATCAAAGCCACAAAGAGGGGAAAATATCAGAAGATTCATTTTCCTTTATGCAGATTTTTTCAAAGAAATGTATTACTCCTTGGAATTGGTAGTAACCGTTATTGGGAGTGAGAGGATATCATTTTGTAAAATTTTCTCCTTTGCCCAGAAGTTCTTAGAAATAGATAAAAGAATGAACTTGTTTTATAATAGTATTTAACTGTGGAAATAACTTGTGCTAATAAGTAACGATTTATGTAAAAACTAAATATTTGCTCATATTTAAAAAATAAAAATAATTGGCAGACTGGAAATATCTTTATTTTTTAAAAAAATTTTAACATCTATTCATTTCTGAAAGAGAGATAGAGTGCGAGTGGGGCAGGGGCAGTGAGAGAGGGAGACACAGAATCCGAAGCAGGCTCCAGGCTCTGAGCTGTCAACACACAGCCCAACGCAGGACTCGCAGGACTCGAACGCACCAGCAGTGAGATCATGACCTGAGCTGAAGTTGGCTGCCCAACGACTGAGCCACCCAGTCATACCTAGTAATACCTTTAAAACCCTTGCATGATAGGCACTTTGGAAGTTAGGAGTAAGTCTAGCTCATTTATGAATCCTTTACGTAATACACTGATTACAAGTGAGAGAAACCAAATAGGGAAGCTTAAGAAAAAGAAAAATGGGATCAATATGGTTAAAACAGAAGTACAGAGTAAAGGTGGAAGTTTATAATGGTGGAGAGGTTGACTTCGGTTAGATTGTGAAGTGCCTTCTAAAGCTTGGTAAGGAGTTTAGATATTATTCTGTAGGCAATTGGGAGACATAAGGTGAATGTAATGATATTTAGTCTTCACTAATGATATACTGAAAGGAATGTAGCCATAGTTGATGTAGTTCAACAAGGGGCAATTAAAAGTAAGAATAACCAAGAAGAATCTTAATGTTTTCAAAGCAGAAAAAAAGGGAGTGGTTCATTTCCTGAGAAAAGTGTACTTGGCCAGCAATCATGAGAATTAAGTTATTTTCTCAATTGCCTGATCTTACATCATTTATTTTTTTACATTTTCAATAATCCTGGGAGGGTATGCTATCTTTTACACTAGAGATAGCATAGGATTATAATGAAAAAATCATGAAAAATAGTAAATGCTGTTTAAATTCCATATATTTAAATAATTTGAATCATTGCTCTATAATCACTGTAATAGAGCAAACAGTAGAGAGTAACATTAAAGTGCTGTGTTGGGCTATTATGATCCTTTTATTTTAATACTTACTGTGATATAAGAACCATTAATAGGTGACTGGTTTAGATGGTGGGAGTCCAAAAATATTCAGAGCATATTGGCCACCATGAGGTTCCATTCCAAAACATTCAGTCCTTCCAGTGAACTAAATCTGTGTACCCAATCTCTGTAAAACTATATATATATATATAGGGGTTCCCTCAAAAATACTGCCTGGAAACTAGGATTTAAAGCTTTTATGTCCCTTTTAAAAAAAATGTTTATTTATTTTTGAGACAGAGAAAGACAGAGCTTGAGGTGGGGAGGGGCAGAGAGAGAGGGAGACACAGAATCCGAAGCAGGCTCCAGGCTCTGAGCTGTCAGCATAGAGCCTGATGTGGGGCTCCAACCCATGAACTAGGAGATCATGACCTGAGCAAAAGTCAGACGCTTAACCGACTGAGCCACTCAGGTGCCCCTATGTCCCTTTGTATGCTCTGAGCACCGAAGTACCCTGCAAAAACTGTTTTAAAATACCAACTTCATTCATTTACATTAATCTCTTGTTAACTTATACGGGGTTAGGTAGATAATTTAATTTATTACGATTTCTTGTTTATAACTCCATCCGAAGGAAATAATAATAATAATAATCAAACATGTATTAGTCATTCTCATTTTATATTCTCTTATATATTATTTATTCTCATTCTCTTCCCATTTTATAGCTGAGGAAACTGAGACACAGAGATGTTAAGGAACTTGTCCAAGATGACAGTACTAAATGTGGTAGAGTAAGGATTCAGATGCACACATTAAGATTCCAGACATATTCTCTTCAAATAATTCCTTCAAATTATTCTGAATGACCTCTGAAACATATGTTCCTGGGGTTTCCCCACCATGAGAGACTATACTGATGAACTGCACTTCTTTAAGCAACCCCACAACGATTTCTTGGACACTGAGTTATAGCTGTCTCAGAAAATACTTTATAAATGCTCACTTCAGGTCATCATAAAATAGATATTTATGGAAGCTGAAAACTGAGTTATTTCATCATCATATTATATGATGATTGATTAAATCAAAATGTGGAAACTGAAACTGTTTAGCACTTATGCAGTCTAACAAATGATGGCTGCATAAGTATTGCTCAAAAAGGAAGGTGAAAAGTGAGTTTGTGTTAAGTGTAAGGAGCACAGCTTTGGATACCATTAAGCCCTGTGGGATGTGACCCATGTAGATAGCTACACAGCCGTCCTCCCCATCCCAGGAGGTCAATTAGGTGCAAGAAGGAGTAAAATGTACCTTCCTTATCCATCACGATTACTTTGTCAGGCTCTCTTAGGCATAGTTGTTTCATAGCCCATGCCAGCAAGTCTGTGGGAGGAACAGGGCTACCTTTATGGACATGGAATATGTACATTCCCACAGGGCCCCATGACTAGAAAAAGCTCTTTGCTTGGTGTAATTCTCTGCTGTTGCCATCTGGGAAATATTTTGTTTTTTAACAAAGGTACTCCATTTTCATCTTGTGTTAGGCCCCAACATATTTTTTAATAGAGCTCACAGGGGCAAGGATCTTTATCTATCTGTTCTCGTTACTGGACCTTCAGAACACCCAGAACAGTGCCTCCTCACATTGTAAGCAGTCAGTAGACATTTTTTAAAGAATGTTTAGAGTACAGGGTCTAGGTCAAGATACTTTTCTTTAAGGGCCAGATAGTAAATATATTTGGCTTCACCCAGCTGTATGATCCCTGTTGCAGTTACTTAACCCTGCCATTGTAGCCTGGATGCAGCCATGGCAATAGAGGGAGAAATGGGTGTGGCTGTGTTTCAATAAAACTTTAAGTGTACAGTTAGGTATTGGACTTGATTTGACCAACAGACTGCAGTTCGCCAGCCCTGGCTTAGAGTCAGACTGCTCAGATTCAAACCCTCACTACACCATTTACTCTGACTTTGGGCAAGCTACTTAATGTCTCCGAGCTTCGGTTTATTTTTCTATAAAACCAGGATAATATACATGCTTTGTTCATGAGGTGTTGTGAGTTTTAAATGAGTCAATGAATAAAAGGCATCTAGCCACAGTTCAACATGTGGTAACTGCTTGCACTACAGCAGATACTACTTTTATAATCATTTCTACTAACTGCTTGACTTTCAGAGCTCTGTGCATTCGGCAGATATAAACACATAAAGGATAATTTCATCAAATCCTCTGCTGGATCATTCTTGAGAGAAAAGCAAATATTCTCTTACATACCTTAATTAAACAGCCCTTTTATACCTTTCTTTACAAATCTTTGTGGTAAGGAAGTAACAATTTTGGTCTTCATAGAGGACCCATGTTCATTGGAGCTAGTCAACCCAGAGGCAAAGGAAGGCCTAGTTTATTCTTTCAGTGGAACTACCATCTTCAAACCTCAGTTTCTCATTTACAAAGGAAGGGGTTGTACTAGAACTTTTAAAATTGGAGATGTTCTATTATATGGATAAGCAGGACTTAGACTCTGGAACTTCATTTGGTTTTAACTTTTGTCTCCACTAGTCTCCGGAGTATGATGTTCAGTTGAGTCTCAAGAGGGGTCACTGCTTTTCCACCCCCCAGTGCAATGGTCTGCCCACTTCCTTCTTATTTGTTGGACTCTTCATGCATAAAATAAAGAATCAGCACATCTTCTTGACAATCCAAACCTGACTTTGAATTAAAGCTGGTGCATTATAAAAGTGTGCCTTGAAGTGTTCCCATTTTAATTATATGATTTGGCAACACTCTATATTTACTGCAGTATTTTCAGTTAAGAATAAAAACCAATGTGACCTAAAAACAATCATTCTACTTACTCAAGGTGTTTAAACCATATACTTTTTTTAATGTTTTATTTTTACTTTTGAGAGATAGAGGGGAGAGACAGACAGACAGACAGACAGAACATGAGTGGGGAAGGGGCAGAGTGAGAAGGAGCCACAGAATCCGAAAATGGCTCCAGGCTCTGAGCTGTCAGCACAGAGCACAACGTGGGGCTTGAATTCATAAACTGCAAGATAATGACCTGAGCCAAAGTTGGATGCTTAACCGAATAAGCCACTCAGGCACCCCAACCATATACCTTTTTAATATAAGGGATGATGGGGTGCCTGGGTGGTTCAGTCAGTTAAGCATCCAGCTTCAGCTCAGGTCATGATCTCACAGTTCATGGGTTCGAGCCCCGTGTCGGGCTCTGTGCTGACAGCTAGCTCAGAGCCTGGAGCCTGCTTCAGATTCTGTATCTCCCTCTCTCTCTGACCCTCCCTTGGTCATGCTGTCTCTTTCTCTCAGAAATAAATAAAAAACATTAAAAAAATTTTTTTAAATAAAAAGATAATATAAGGGATGGTGGAGAGGTTATTTGGGTGAAAGTCCTGAACGTAATAGTTTCTCTTCTCCCTTGAAGATGCTTTTGATGAGAACCGTATGATTTCTTATAATTAACACAGATTCTCTCTGATCTCACAAACCACATCAACCAGCAATAAAATGTCATCCCCCAACTGGGTTACCACAGAAGTCTCCCAAGGGATCATGCATTTCCACTCTTGCTTCCCTACAGTCTGTTTGTCCATGAAGCACAAGTCACTGCATAAAACTGGAAACCAAACTCTGCTACTCCCCACTTCAAATTGCCCTATTAGCATTTGGATAAAATCCGCTTCTTTCAGTGGGTCATAGGGCTGATACAGACATTTCTGCCTGACCCACTATGCCTGTCAATCACAATCCTGGCCTTTTTTCTCCAATGTACCATACTTAATTCGCGTTGAGAGCCCCTGCTCAGTCAATTCTTCCACCTAAAACAATACTTCTCCAGAGTTTTGCATGCTTGTCTCCTTGTTACTCTTCAGGGATCAGCTGAAACATCAGATAACACTTATTACACTAGGAAATTATCTGTTTTATTCATTGGTTTATGCTTTCCCCTGCCAGAAGGAAAGCAATTTGAAATAAGGGATTATCATGTTTAGTCCAGTCCCTAGAACACGTCTGATGTTGTTAGATGTTCAATAAATAAGTATTTATTGAATGGATAAATGAATGGGTGGATAAGAATGATTTCTGTTTGTAGTTTTTTGAAAGAAGATATTTCAATAAGCAGAATAGTTTTCCTGCTCACCATTTTATCATTTCAGAATCAGAGTAAATGCTGGAGGGTTACTGGAGTGACTCTGTGGCTTTCTGTTGTTATACACACAGAGTTTTTATAGTTAGATGACCTCTTCGAAGTAGTATGATGGCTATTTTATCTGTGAAACTATTGGAGCACCTGTGTGGCTCAGTCCACAGTCCATTAAGTGTCCAACCTTTGACTTCAGCTCAGGTCATGATCCCAGGCTCATAGGATCAAGCCCTATTTTGGGCTCTGTGCTGAACGTGAAGCCTGGTTAAGATTCTCTCTCTCTCTCTATCTCTCTCTCTCTCTCTCTCATCCTCTGCCCCTCTCCCCCACTCATGTTCTCTCTCCCTCTCTAAAAAAAATAAAAATAAAATATCTGTGAAACTATAGACTTCCCAGGTGTATGCATGCACACACACACGCACCACACTATTAGTAATGTCAAGTCCCTAAAGGAAGGCACTTAGGTTTCAATAACTGAGCACCTACTGTGTCCCAAGGAATATTCTAGGCCCTGGAAAGGAAATAAATTAATAAGTGTGGCACTTATCCTAGAGGAACTTATCATCTAGTAGAGGATAAAGATAGCTCAATAAATATTTTAGTAGAAACTTAATTGCTGAGAAGACCTAGGACTGAGTGATTAAGTTTCTCACAGGTATTTAAGAAGCCTGGACTAGGTAGCTAGGTTTGCAAAAGAAAATTGAATTTACCTGGCAGCAAAGAAGAGAATGTCATTTCAGCAGAGGGATATGCTTCAACAAAAGTATGAAAGTGGCATGGACATGGATTTCTCTTTTTCCATTCTGTCTAGTATAGGTTGCCCCTTAATCCTCAGATTCTGCCTTGCTTGGGACCCTTAAATAAGGGAAGGTTTTGAGGTAGGGACATGGTAGACAAGGGATCTACCTAGTTTTCTGTAGAGGGCAACTCTACCAGCAAGTATATGACTCAAGAAAAACCATATCCACCCCCCCCCCATTTTTTAAAATATCATGGTCTCCATCTTGGTTATTGTAGCCCCAGTCACCCACAAAGAGACTCTCTGGGGATATCTTGATCATTCAAGATAAAAAGAGTTTTCTTGATAAAGAGCAACCTAGCATTTCAAGTAGCAGAGCAAATATCTCTGAATGGCCATTAAAATCTGCTTACCCCATTCCAATTAACTTAGGAAGCTCAATGCCTCAGGGATGGAGGTATATAGAGAGGTATAATTTAGCTTCTGCTCCTTTCTCTTTTTCCCATAAGCATAAATATTGAGCCAGGAGTATAGTTTGTTCACATCTATTATATGCATGTATTTATTTAACCCACTGACTTTGCTAGAAACCTAGCAATGGCAAGCAAATTTATTCCTAACTCATACTTAATTAAGATAGTGATTGGTTTTGCAAAACCTTTCCTGTTAGTAGTGTTTAGGCTTTCAGCACTTCCATGTCCACCTGTGGCCTCTTCCATAAATCCCATCACAATCTTGTGAACTTTTACTTACATTTCCTTCACTCATTGACCCTCATAAGAGATTGCCATAGTGAATGGTTAATGTCTCTAGAAGGTTCATGCTCTGTTTCCCTTTCTGTACCTAATTTGGTGACTGGCCATAAAGAATTGCAAGGAGTATTTTCCAGTTACCTTTTCACATACACGTTGGAGTTCCCAGTGACCAAACCATCCATGTGCTAAGCACTTCATTTAAACTTTACACTCCAACCCTAAAAGTGAGGTTGTGTTGGCAACATACTGTTTTTTCCACTGAGACTACTCAGGCTCAGAGAAGCACAGTAGTTCAGAAATTACATCCAGCAGGTGACTGACTCAGATTCCGTTGTTTAACCACTATGCTCTAGTGTTCTTATGCCAACATCCTTCTCTAAGTTTAAACCTTATCTCTCTGCCTTCTTATTGCCCTATTTTTTAGCTAGCTTTTTTCTTCTCACTCCACTTGTACCAAATCATTGGAGGTTGGACAGAAGCATGTGTGAATCTAGATTGTAGGGAGCTGAAATGGGTGATCACGTTGAGAAAATAGGCTTTATGTTAAAATTGAAAAACCCAAAGGCCTAGGATCTGAGTAGATAATATTACCAAAAAGGCAGACAGGGTATGACAACAGTAGGGGGTATTATGATCAAAGACAATAGGTGAGTCCACACCCTTGTGAAAAAGGAAGCTGTTATATTGCCCTGGACAGATGGGCCCATTGAGGGTAAATCCTCTGAGTCTCCAAGAAAAGGCAGAAATCCAGATCCTATTAAGTACCAAGTTTCAAATGGTGATCACTAATTTAAATCTTTTAAAACAAAGCGTAAACAAAAGATTCCTGCAAGCTGTGTTTGGACCAGGTGTCCCAAGTTTATCTTTTTGGTTCAAACTGTGAGCCTATGAATGTTTTCCACAATCCATCATATCCTTCTGATTTATTTCAAGGGCATCTGTGCTATAAATTTCAGCACACTGTTTCCATCCCAATAGTTTCTGATGAATCAAAAGGAAAAGAAAATGACAAAAGGATAGTTGGGAGAAGGTGGTGGTCTTGAACATGTGCTGAGGTACTGAAAGAGCAGAAAGGAAAGGCTATGTAAATGTGGCAATCCAAGAGGAGTATGGAAAACTCCAAGAATTTGGTAAAACTACTTTACAAGACTCATTTAAGGTATGTGTGAAGAATCTGTGCGCCTGCAGGATGTTCCAAGTGAATGCATTGGCATGGGTCTGTTCCGAGGTAGAAGGCAGATGGAGTAGTCAAAGCTGACAGAGTAAATGATCCATTTGTGGTCACACCCTTTCATACACTCGTTTGAAATCTTTTTATCTCTTTTCTGCTACAGCATTTGGCCAGCAAGCCAACACTGGTTAATTGGAATCCTAAAGTCCATATTGGCTGCTTGATAAATTGTGAAATTTTTAAAGAATGTTACTTAATATGTAAAGTAGAGGTCTTGAAAACACTCAAGCCACACAGAAGAGCCAGATGCCTCATAAAATAGTTCTAAACAAAGTGGATATCATGGAGAAATACGGGTCAGGAATCTGTAAGGAAGTTTTTGGTGGAGGTACTCAATAGCACAGCTCACTGCTTCATCGTTGTAACTCAGGAAAGGTTCTGGTCAGAGATTTTGATTTCCAGTAGTTACAGAACATTAGCCTGACAAAGGCCCCTTGAGATCCTTGAGTATGTTAATCTCATTTTGCTGATGAAGAGCTGAGACTCTGAGAGAGATTAACTGAGTTGCTATGAGCAAAGGCTGAATCTGTTTCTTTGCATTGCTAGGGCTCTGGTTATAAATACCATAAGCACTGGAGTGTCAGAGACTAAAATGCAGACTCCACCAGTTACTGGCTATGTGACTTCTTGGAGTTAAGAGTGCACTGTTCTTTAAACCAAGGGTTGCTGTGAAAATTAAGTGTGTAAATAAGTGAAAAGCACTTAACATTGGGTGTGTCAAAAACATATTAAGCTCACTCCTTTGAGCTCAGTTTCCTCACCTTTGAACTGAAGGTAGAACAAATGAGTAAATGTATTTAAAGCAGCTTCCATTAAAGCTGCCACTCAGTTGACAGTCAATGAATGTTTAATTGATTTTTAGTTAACTTTTAATAAGTTTATTTTCATTGGATCTTTATGCACCTTTCTCAGAGAGGATATATTTAGTGGTTAGTGGGGAGGAAATATTTATAGTTAACTATCAAATCACTGGTACTCTTCCTTTTTTAATTTATTTTTAACATTTATTTATTTTTGAGAGACAGAATGTGAGCAGGGGAGGGACAGAGAAAGAGGGAGACAGAATCTGAAGCAAGCTCCAGGCTCTGAGCTGTCAGCACAGAATCTGATGCGGGGCTCGAACCCATGAATCCTGTGATCATGATCTGAGCTGAAGTCGGCCGCTTAACCGACTGAGCCATCCAAGGCTCCCCAACTGGTACTCTTCTTAATGGATACCTTCTCTGGTTGAGTGGGCAGCTGAATATTTATGAATTCTTTCCCAAGAACTGGAGCCATATTCCAATTTATCCTTTCCTAGAAAGAATATCAGAAATGATACAATCCAGCTGCCTCTCTACTAGCACCTAAGATTCTAACTCTCTCTGGGCATATTTTGAATGGAAACTTTTTCAGTTTAGAATTTTGATCTCATTTGACTCTAAGGGTGGACATTTGGAAAAACACCTACTTATATAATTTACTTATTTAAAATATAGATATAGAACATGCCATGTACCAGGTTCTTTTCCTAAGAGTTTTACAGATCATAACTCACAGCAAATCCTATAAGATGATGAGATAAATATGATTATCATTCACATTATTCACATTTTACCCATTAGCGTCGGTGGCAAAAAAAGATGAAGTAACTTTTGTATGTGTGTGTGTCATAGAAGAAAGCAGTTTCATGACCTTGGGAGAGAATTATAGATAAAGTCACTATTCCCCTCTCTAGAGGTATTTTGTCCAAAGACAAAGGGATAATACTTAAAGTTACATCCATAAGGACATAAATAAAGGCACTGGAGAGAGAAAACACTTCCAGCACAGATTTCGCCAAGTTGTGTACTATACAAAATATTTTCTGGACATGGAGAAACATGGAGAGGGTGGGCAGAGCTTAAGGAGGGTGAGGGGAACGTGTCTTCTTGTTTTCTGAAGTCCTGTTAGAACTGTGCTTGCTTTGCTTTCTGTCTGTCTCAGTACAAAGCATGAAGGTTACTTCCCTTTTTTTCCCTTCTTAGCTATCTGAATTTTCTTCTTTTTCATTTTCTATAAGATTGCCCTGCTGAGAAGGTACAAGTCTTTTGATGGCTTTATCTCCTTAATCCTTCTAAATGCTCTGGGAGGCCAGATGGGATTGCAGAGAAGGGTATCTTGCCATCTGATGCTTCTCTGGGACAGCTCGGCAAAAGAGTGGTCATTGCTGGGCATGTGGCATTGTCTTTGCCCTGACTCCAGGGAAGCTGTGTGATCAGCTGAGCCCCAGAGCACCTTGGTCTCCACAACAGTATTGAAAAAAAAAAAAAATGGCTGAGAGAGAGACAGAGCGAGCCTTAATAATCACTACCATGATGAAATGACCAAATCAAGATATGATAGGTATAATAGTATAATAATATACGAGAAGAAAAAATTCTAGTCTATTGTATTAGAAAAGAAAAACGAAATCCAAAATATAGGTTATAGCAGGTGCTATTAAAACTCAGTTTTTTTTCTAGTTAGAAATGGAAAGACTCGTTATAACCAACTATTACTCTTCAAAAGAAAGCATTTAGTTTTATTACATATGCCTGACAGTCACCTAAATTACTATATGAAATTACAAGAAATGGTCCTGGAAAATAAAATCATATCATGAAATGCGGAGTTTCTCAGAGGAGGTACAGGTTGCTGGAAATTGCTTTTTGTAAGGTAGCCTAAGTGACACCAGAAAGAATTTTTTATGTGTGGCCAGAGTTATACCCAGAAATTATATGCAAACAACAAATGTCTGTGAATTAGCAGTACTTAAACGCTGATACTAGTCATCCTTGGAAACCTTACATAGCGAAAACAATGTGCTTACTTATTTACTTTTTTACCAAACAAAATGATTTTTATTTTATTTTGTTTCTCTACATTGTAAAAAACATCCACCTCAGGACTTTTGGTATAAATCCAATATAAGCCAGGAAAAACTGTATTTATTTTTTGACAGTGTAAACAGAAACTGCATTGTATCACATTTCAAGTGGTGAATGTACTTGAACTCTACAATCATAAAATCACATTCGCTTTTTAAATTGAGATAATACATTTTTTTCAAGAGGTAACTAAACATGTATTCTGAAACAAGTTTTATTCTATATTTATATGTGACTTTAACTTATTTTATATCCACTCAACCGGCCCTTTGACTTTGAGATTGCTGGGAGGCCCTGTCAATTTTTTCATGGACCATTTATTTGATTTTGTAATAGCATTAGGTAGTTTCTGACAGAGTGGGGATGCTTGTTGGTATTCTTTGGTACTTTTGTCTCTTGTTTCAGAGAAACTCGCCATAACTATTATTGTGCATTTGGAATCTGTAGTTAACTATTTTTTTTATTATTACTCATTCATTCATTTGTCAAAAAAAGGTGGAAATTACTTCTTGTGGAAGAATTGAAATGCACTGATTTATACTGATTACAGAAACTTAAAATTCCATGTTGAAAGTGCTACTAGGCCTGGTTCACTATTTTTTGATTGACAAGGAGAAAAGAAAGCTGGGGTTTTTGGTATGTTTGTTTGGTTAGTTGGTTAGTTTTGGTTGTGGCTTCATTTTTTGCTTCCCCCAACCTCCACCATATTAGCAAAAATTGTTCAATAAGAGGAAGAGTATTCTATCTCCCCTAATGAAAACATGCTGTTACGTTAAGACCTTCTTGAAATGTTGTTGATTTAATTCACTGGAATGGGTTAATAAGAAAATTGTACCAAGTGTTATTCTCATGAGAAGTTGGGAGGCAGGAGGTTAGAATTGTACTTTTATGATAGTTTAATTTTGGAGACCCAGGGAAAGAATGGAATACATGTGCAGTTAGTGACTATTACAAATACCCCTTGCTGCTTTTCATTTGCCCTAATAGAGAAACCCTATCATACCTCCACATTTTTCAGGCATCTTCAGTGCTAATTTAGAGTCAAAGTTGTGTTAAAATATCACTTTTAAAGAAAGGTAAAATTATGACTCTCATACAGATATGAAATGAACCCATTAAGTTTTTTATTTAACTAATTATTAATGAAGGAACCAAGGAGATGTTATAACCAGTTCAGAGAAATATCCAAAGAACAGACACATTTGTAGATGAGGAATATTGAAATGTACTCTATCTAAATGGATATAAAATCGGCTCTAGGGAAGGGTAGTCAGTTGAACCTACATCTGACTGAATATATTTGCATGACTTTAGCCAAGAATTATTTCCCATTGCTATCAGTTATCTACAACGCGTGGAGTTGTAAAATAGCTCAGAGGCGATGATGAGACAGGGTCCCCACAAAATAAGAATCAAATAACCTAGAAGGAAGGGTGTTCTCTAAACAAGACATAGTTTACCATTGGGACAGTACAGTTTGTATTACTATTATATATAGAGATCCATAATTCATTCTGCTCTTAGAAATGAATCTACAGGGGTGCCGGGGTGGCTTAGTTGGTTAAGCGTCCAACTTTCGCTTAGGTCATGATCTCACAGTTTGTGGGTTTGAGCCCTGCGACAGGCTCTGTGCTGACAGCTCAGAGCCTGGAGCCTGTTTCAGATTCTGTGTCTCCCTCTCTCTCTGACCCTCTTCTGCTCATGCTGTCTCTCTCTCTCTCCTAGAAATAAAAAAAAAATTTTTTTTTAAAGAAATGAATCTACAATTTAACAGAAAAACCTTTCCAATGAGAGCAAAAGAGACTTAAAGAAGATAATCAAAATGGTCATTCCTATGTTCTTTCTTTTCTTAAGTATTAAGAAAAAATCTACCGAACTATGATTTTGCTGACACCGCCCCCTCCCTCCCCCCAACTGAGTGGTGCTCAATCAACTCTTGCTGAATGTTAGAACAGTCTGGGGAACTTCAAAAAGTCTCATGTCTGGACCCAATCCCAGAGATCCAGTTTAATTGTTATGGGTTTACCACCTACATCTTATATTGTTAGAGCTCCTTGGGTAATTCTATTATCTAGCCATGCTAAGAACCACTGCACTGAAGAGCTGGGTGTGATTTCTCAACTACTTCTCCTGTGATGATTTAGCCAAGATTGCAAAACCAAAGGCCTTTGGGGGCAGTCTAATGATGTAAATTCAGGAAGATCTTGCTTGTCTTACTCATTCAAATTAAACTTGCTTTTTTCCCCTAGCTAAGGAAGCTAGAACTGTGAACAAATTCATTCTCTGGGCTGCCATTTCATGACCCACCACCTCTTGCTGTCTCTTAAACCTGTCTCATTCTAACCCTCACTCCCCTCAATCTTCCGCATATTAACTCCTACACTGCCTTTACTATTTCTCAAACTTTAGTATGCATTCAAATCACACAGAGGGCATGTTAATGCACCCAGCGTTGAGTCCCACCCCTAGACTTTTGGCTCTAGTAAACGTGGGATAAAGCTAGACAATTTACATTTCTAACAAATTCTCTTGTGCTGATGTTGCCCACCCAAGACCGAGCTTTGAGAACCACTGCCTTAAATCTTAGCTTACTGTCCTTTGTTCTTTGGTGGTTTTGATAACTGATTAGCTCTTCATGATACTCTAACTAGACCTCACTTCACTGGAGTACAAATCTTTTGTGTCTGTGTGTGTGCACGTGCGCGTGCACGCACACACATACACACACACACACACCATAGTATCTTTAGCATTTGTATTGCATGACAGGCGATTAAGTATTGGATGGTGGATAAATTTCTATTTGTTAAGCATTCATCTTAGATGTAAAATTTTCTCAGTAACCCCTTTTTGAGTTATTTTTGAAAGTTTATGCTTTTATTTTTATTTGAGAGAGAGAGAGCATGTCATTGGAGGGAGAGAGAGAATCTTAAGTGGACTTCATGCTCAGTATGCAGCACAGAGCCCAGTGCTGGACTTAATCCCATGACCCTAGAATCATGACCTCAGTGAAAATCAAGAGTCAGATGCTCAACCAACCGAGCCACCCAGGCACCCCAAGTTATTTTTTTCTCAATTCTTAATGTATTCTGTTACTTTCTAGCCATTTGTGGGTATTCTTTGTGACACCTCAGCTTGGCTTAAGAATGGATCCTACTCCAAATTGCATATTCTTTATCTTCAAAACGTGATTTGAGAACCAGCAGGTTCAGCATCACTCAGAGCTTATTAGAAATGCAGAATGTCAGGCTCCTCCCTGGACTCATTGAATCAGAATCACATTTTAACAAGGTCCCTAGCTGATTCTTCTGAACTTCACAGTTCAAGCAATGCTCTTCTCCCCATCAGCCTCAGTGCATCCTCAGTCTGTCCCATCTTTGTATTAAAAACAAAAACAAAAACAAAAAAATCCCTGCCAGTTGAGTTAGCTGCTTCCTGTTTCTCATGGCCATTTTAGCTGAGTTCCTGTCAAATCTTGTCAACACATTTGTGTTGCATTCTTGGCAGCTGATAACTGCTTGCTGTACCCTTCCTCAGAGATCAGCAATTCAGCTTTAACAGGGTCTTTCCAAGTCCCATCCAAAAGAATGAAAGAAACAGAAATCATAAATATTGTGACAGATTTGTGGAGAAGAAAGACCTAGGACGGAGCTTTAAATCATACTCATATTTTATGGGAGAAATCCATTTCTATGTATTTAGGATACCATCATTTATTCTCACATCCCATCTCCATATTATTTCTAAGTTGTCATGTTTTTGGTCATTCATCCCCATCACTTCTCTTCTTTCTTTCCATGACCCTTTCTCCTCTTCCTCTAATATTATTAGACATTTGTATAACATCGTTTCATAATGTAAACCATCTCATTTGGAGTCTTAACTTCCACATAGTGCAGGCAAAGAACGTACACACTCATTTTCCTCCTGATGAGGCTGCACCATAGTACAGGCTTCTAATGCCCAATCAACTGATCCTTCCTCTTTAAATAAAGAGTTTGACCCAACCTAATCTCTGCTAAGCTTGTATCCCCATGAAATAGGCCTGAGGAGGGGTGCATGTTGTAGATGATTGTAGATCACTACTGCCACACTGCGTGAAACGTTTCTCATCTTAACTACTACTTCTTAAATGAAATATATGTATAAAATTGTCTCTTTATTGTGAAAGCCTCAATCTAACAGAAAATGAACAATCTCTAAATTTTAGTATTTCCTTTCCAAAATCGCGACTTCCATTACCAACCCAGTTAATAGCAAAAGTATGATTTGTTTAATTTCTCTCATGATACACAATGATTTGCTCAAAGAGGCACTGCATGGCCGTCTCCCCTAGGCAGGAGCCTCTCTAAGGTACAAATTGGACTTACTCTTTTGTAAGAGTAAGAGTGGGAAGAGTACTGTACTTAGTATTACTGCATACTCCAAAACTATCTTCGATGAAAATTACTGCAGAATCAATGGCTAATAAAAAGGATGAGAATACACTCAGCATTCTGGTTGTGAGGTTCTTTATAGGTTATTTTTCAGAATATTCCAAGCCATGCATGATGCCAGATGACCACTAACTCATCTTTCTGACCCAGTGAAATACACCTCTAACCCTTGGAATTAGTAACACCTAAGTTTCCTTTCCCATTTGTTTGTTTGTTGCTTGTTGTATAGTGAGAACCAAGTGTACAGTATCATATAGAGGAAAGTGCTTTGTTTGTACAGCAATATATTAGTTATTATTGTTGTCATTATGATCAATAACAATTGATTTATTGTGAAATTCCAACTACTTCCCAACTTAGGTTTGTTATAAGGGTTCATTATTTTCCACTTGAAACAATTAAAAGCAATGTTGTAATTGGTAATGAGTTCCAGTCAAAGAAGAACACTTAATCCATCATATGACCAAAGTTGTCACTGATGGTTTGTTATCTACTTTACCCTTGTGTTAGTCAGTTTTTCACTGATATAGAGCCAATTCTATAGATGATAGATAGATAGATGATAGATAGATAGATAGATAGATAGGTAGATAGATAGATATTTACATAAGAAACTTGTTATAAGGAATTTATTATAAGCAAATGGCTCATGCAATTATGAGAAGTCCTGTGATTTACCCTCTTGGAAACTGGAGGCTCAGAAAACCTGGTGGCATAGTTGTAGTCTAAGACCAAAGGCTTGAAGACCAGGGGAACTGATGGTATAAGTTCTAGTCTGTGGGTAAGGGTAGGAGAACAATGTCCCCTGCAGAGAGAGTGAATTCTCTGTTCCTCTGCCTTTTTGTTCTATTCAAGCCCTCATTGAATTGGATGAGTCCCACCACAAGGGGCATATTGGGTAGGACAGACTGCTTTACTCAGTCTACTGATTCACAAGTTTATCTCATCCAGAGACTCTCCTAGAAAGAATGTTTAATTTGTCACTAGAGGGCCCAGTCAAAGTAACCATCACAACCCTGGGGCCTACTTTCAACCTCATATTTTCTCTCTCATAAACACTTTTATTCCTCCACATTTAGCGGGATAGGTGATTTCTGTAATGTTGGATTTCGTAAACCAGACAATTTTCTAAGAAACAAAAATGTGTGGGCTAACATAAGATTACCAATGCTTTCTTTGACAAATAAGACTACTTGAAACAAAATCCATTTCTATCTATTATCCACATTATATTATAAAACATGAGTGTCTCTTACTGGCCACATTTGATCAACATAACCATTCTGAACCAATCATGAGTGTCCTGGAGTACAAGTACATATGGTACCAATCTAGCTGTCTAGACTACATTAAGAAGAAATGGTTGTTTCTGTACATGTGAAATCTTTTCATGGTGTCATCTATACTCTTACAGGCTTTTTTTTTTTTTCATGTCATATGTTAAAAAGGAAGAAAATTAGAGAGAACATGATGAAGACAAAAAAAAATGGCAGGATGGTGTACTCTTGACACATTTTATGTTTTTCATAGTTATTAGCTAAGAAAGATGGTTGTGATACCTATGTTTTCTATTTTGAATCTATTTCTTCCTTAGGCCACTATGAGACTAAGTAATAATTGATGATTTTTCAAGATGTTATGAGTTTTAAGTTATATATTATTGCTGAGAACAAACACTTCTGACTTTGGTATTTTTCAGTATTTGCCTTTCAATATTTGCCTTTCAGTTACTATATCATTTTGATTTTTAAATTAAGTTTGCAGTAGCATTTCTATATCATAGGGAGTATGATTTAGTTACCATAATAAAATATTCTTGCCAGTGATAAAATATATGAAAACCATATTTAAGATACACTTAAAACTGTAAGGCCATGTTTAATAGAAGATACTTCAAAAGCAAACTCTGAGTACAAAATCTTAATTTATCAAGGATTAGTACTGGGTCTCAATTTTATTTTGTCTATGACTTTAATTTCATCATGGTTTAGCTAAAATCTAAGGCAAAAATAAAAATTTGATAAAGCCCAAACTCTATGATTTGCCTTATATGAGAATATCAATACTCTGGTAAATGGAAACATGTATTTGATTAGTAATTGCGTAGTATGTTCATATTTTTAAGAAGTAATGTCCTTGTTTTAATTCACTTGTTAAATTTCTTAAGAGAAAATAACAATTACTTCTACTCTGTTTTCTTCTCAACTTATTCACTGATCATTTAATGTATACTTTTTTTCCTTAAATAGTTTATTGTCAAGTTGGTTTCCATGTCACACCCAGTGCTCATCCCAACAAGTGCCCTTCCCAAGCCCATCACCCCCGTTCCCCTCTCTGCCAACCCCATCAACCCTCAGTTTGTTCTCAGTATTCAAGAGTCTCTCATGGCTTGCCTCCCTCCCTCTCTCTACCTATTTTTCCCCTTCTTCTCCCCCATGGTCCTCCGTTAAGTTCCTCCTAATCCACCTATATATGCAAACATATCGAATCTGTCCTTCTCTGCCTGACTTATTTTGCTCAGCATAACACTCTCAAGTTCCATCCATGTTGCTACAAATGGCCAGATTTCATTCTTTCTCATTCCTATGTAGTATTCTATTGTATAAATATACCACATCTTCTTGATCCATTCATCAGATGATGGACACTTAGGTTCTTTCCATGTTTTAGCTATTGTGGAGAGTGCTGCTCTGAACATTGGGGTACATGTGCCCCTATGCATCAGCATTCCTGTATCCCTTGGGTAGATTCCTAGCAGTGCTATTGCTGGGTCCTAGGGGAGTTCTACTGTTAATTTTTTGAGGAACCTCCGAACTGTTTTCCAGAGGGGCTGCACCAGTTTACATTCCCACCAACAGTGTAGGAGGGTGCCTGTTTCTGATTCATTTATTTACTGAGCATCTATTCATATAAGGTATGTATTTAATGTTAAGGACAGAATGATGAGTAAGATATGATTCCTGGTATCAGGTACTCACTAGCTAGTTGGTAGAACAAGTATATAAGCAAGGTCAGAAAGCATGACAATAGGATTGAAACTGCAAGGGAATTAAGATTAAAAAAAAAAAAAAAACCTGAAGTATAATTGGAGTACAGAGAATTCTCAGGTCTTTGCTGAATGGGTTAGGTACAAACTGAGTCATTTCAAAGAAAATAAGAAATATCACATACAGGGGCGCCTGGATGACTCAGTCAGTGGGGCTGCTGACTTCGACCCAGGTTATGATCTCACGGTTCGTGGGTTCGAGGCCCACGTCGGGCTGTCACGTCTGAGCTTGCTGACAGCTAGCTCAGAGCCTGGAGCCTGTTTCAGATTAAGTGTTTCCCTCACTCTCTGACCCTCCCCTTCTCACACGGTCTCTCTCTCTCTCAGAAATAAGTAAAAAGTTAAAAAAAGAAAAAAAAAGAAATATCATATACAAATATCATTTGTTTTTTTGGTAGGCCTAGGATTAGAAATTTCAATATTACTGAAACCTTATTGTGCAAACAATGTCATGTCCAATATAGATGATTTATATAGTCCTTTTTCAAACCTGAAAATTTATAATTCTAATTTATAATTTAATTTTTTAAATTTATATATTTTAATTTTTAAAATTTTTAATAAATATAATAAAATTTATAATTCTAATATTTACTTTGGTGCAAATATTAAATATTATATGATAATACGTTAGTTTTTCAACATAGATAAGAAAATATTATATCACCGATTTACTCACAACTGAGTTCATATAATGAATTTGTTGAGGTTCATCAAATAGTGGAGTAATTTGTTAAATAAAGGTATAAAATCACTTTATCTAGAAGTCTTATTGTAAACAAATCTCCATTTATTCTAGATAATAAAGATGAGTGAATAAATGTTAACATGATGAGAGTAGGCAAATTTTGTCTTAACCGCACTGAGGTGTGTGTGTTTGTGTGTGTGTGTATATGTTGCAAAGAATTATTCTCCTTTCCCTCTCTGTACAGCTGATTGCACAAGAAGTGAACATCAGACCAAATCATATGGTGCAGTACTGAGAGTTAGGGCTTGTTAGCTTTGGTGTTGGCTTTAAGAGTTGGCACCACAACCGCTAGTAGATGTGTGAGCTAAAGATTTGAGGGGATAGAAACCATGAGGAAACAGAAGAAGTTCTCTGTGGAAAGTCGGGAACAGCAGATGAATGGAGGTAAGAAGATAAGAAATCAAGAAGCCTTAAAATGAAAGAGTAGATGAGGAATAGGTGAGACCCAGCAGAACAGTTTCCATGGTTTACATGCTTCTCCAAGACCCCATACTTGTCTAGTGTGCGTCTGTGTATGTATGTCTGTGTCTGTGTATGTGAGAGAAAAAGAAAATATGAGTTGGCTTATAGTCTTTGAAACTGAAATCACTGCTATTCTGAAATGCCAGTCAACTTGTGATTATTATTTTTCCTGCTGGGAGACAGATTTGCCAACTCTATGGTCATATTTGGACTGTTTCTTTTGCTTCTGAGAACAGTGTCCCATGCCTTTCCCTATAAAACCTCACTGTGGGCTGGATGAAGGGAGGCTAATGACCACAAGGGAACCACGACCACCTGAGTTTCTTCCTAGGCCTAGGACATATTTCCATCAGAAATGGGTGTGTTTGCTTTCTTACAATAAAGGCTAAATTACTAATTGGAAGAGAGAAATATTGAGCATTTTATATCCTCATTAATCATTAAAGGGCTTACCTGTAGTTTATTCTTGTAGACAAAATTGAATCTACAATAGCAAAACTCAGTAAAAGATAGCACTTTGAGCCAGTGTATCAGGGCAAGTTGGAAAGTCCTTTTTCTCTGAAAACAGTGTTGTATACAGATAGGACTTTTCATGCTTTCTGTGTGACATTTGTCATATCATGCTTCCTGGGTGTTGGTTTTATCATTTGGTAAGTATGATTTTCTATTCCTTGGAATTGTGACAGGTAGGTCCTATAATTATTAAATGAATGAACTCTGGAATCAGTCTCCTAGTTTCAGATCCTGGCTTTTTTGCTGATTAGCTATGTGACCATAGGCAACATGTGTGATGTTTCAGCTTGTGCATCTGCGAAATTGAAATAACAATGGTACCTACTTATGGGCTGTGGTGAGACATAATATAATAAAATGTATAAAGCACTGATACAAAGCCTGGTAGTGCCCAGTACATACTAATAGCTCAGAAAAGTGTTTATAGGAAGTGTTTGCTACTACAAAGTGCTTTATTAATTCTGCAGCACCATACATATGTGGTAATGTTCAAACAGCGGTTTCTTGAGGTGCAAAATGACGTATTTTGGATTAATCTTCAAAACACCTACAATTGGCAGCTTGCTAATAAGTTAGTCTGTAATTTCTATTTCCTTGTATAAAGACCAGTTAAGTAGAAATGAGCTCTCCTGCAGGACTGAGCAGGTATATGAAAAATGCTTTTATCTTCATTGCCAGACTTGCAGGTCCAGAGAATGCATTTGTTGCTAGGGACTTTAACTTGGCACCTTTCATGAACACTAAATTTACTCTGAAAAGGAGAAAGAAAGAGCATCTGTTCTTTTTGTGTTGGCAGAGGTAGTGGAGAATTGTTCTCTTTAGCACCCTCAAATTTACCTAAGCTATTTTTTCCTCTCCCCAGGCAGGTAAGAGGTAAGATAATTGATGACACTTTCTGGTCGCATGCACACAAGTGCTACTAGAGCAAGTATAAAACATTGGACGTAAAATTGTTTTAGAATACAGGTTTTAAAAGAGTACAAGACAGAAGTCTCCAGATTATTTTTTTAATTTATCATTTTATTATGTATAAATCTAGTTCTTTTTATAGAGCTAAGCCAGGCTTTTATATTTCTTTGTTATCAAATCAAGAATGCTCCCATTGTGCCCCATACTTCTTCTGTCTTACTAGTGAGGAAAATTATTCTTAATATCAGAGAGGGGACACTCTGTGAATTATGACTTTCTTTCCTCTATCCCCTTTCCTTAAAAGTTTTTCGTTGTCATAAATACTGATGGGGCAATACTTACAAATCTATTTCCATGATCATATATTTGCAGCCAGACATTGTCTTTGTGAAACTTTATGGGATTCCTTTCACTAAAGGTTTCATAAGAAGGCTAGAGATTTTTTTCTTCAAGTAGCCTTTAAATTCTGTTACTCTAAATGTGAACCATCTGACCAGTGTTAGCATGAGGATCACCTTGGAAGTAGTTAGAAATACAGAACTTGGGGCCTCATACAAGGAGTACTGAATCAGAATGTGTTTTAAAATGTACCTATGTAGGTGCACCTGGGTGGCTCAGTTGGTTAAGCATCTGACTTCGGCTCAGGTCACCATCTCGTGGGTTCAAGCCCTGCATCAGGCTCTGTGCTGACATCTCAGAGCCTGGAGCCTGCTTCAGATTCTGTATTTCCCTCTCTTTTCTGTCCTTCCCTCCCCATGATCTGTCTCTCTGTGTCTCTCAAAAATAAACATTAAAAAATAAAAAATATATACAAACAAAAAAACAGTATTTGAAGATCACAAAATACTAGAAAAAAATTAAATGTACCCATGTAATTCTTATGCATATTAAAATTTGAGAAGTGTTACATTAAAACGTCATAATTCCATGATCCCCAAGCTTTTAAGATGTGTCTCTTCAAGCCAGGATGATGGATAGATTAGTATTTCTAAAATGCCAGTAGGTGTTAGAAGAAAAATATTAGTTTCATATTTGCTGCTATAACAAATTACCTTAAAATTATTGGCTTACAACAATACAAAATAAGATGTATTATCTAATAGTACTAGGGGTCTGAAGTTCAAAATGTGTCTCAGTGATCTAAAATCAAAGTTCTTAACAAAGCAGTATTCCTTCCAGACACTCAGGAAGAATCCACTCCTTGCATCTTCCAGATTGTGGAGGCTGATCTCATTTCTTGGCTCATGGCCATTTTACATCTTCAAAGCCAGTTGCGTAGCCATTTCACATCTATGTCTGACTCTGATGACCCTGCTTCCCTCTTACACTTATAATGACCCTTTTGAATACTATGGTTCCATTAAATAATGCAAGATAATGTCCACATCCCAAGATCAGTTGATTAGCAACCTTCATTTCATCCCCAACCTTATTTTTCCCTTGCCATAAAGCATAATATAATCACAGGTTCTGGGGGTTAAAAGTTGGACATCTTTAGGGTGTTATTATTCTCCTTTCACAAACAGACCTAGTAAATTTGGGCAACATTGAATAAGCATAATTTAGAAAATGTCTTTTCTGCAGGACAACTCAAAATCTTTAATATATTAAATTTATATTATGAAACTCTGAGAATGCGATATACTGTGTAATAATCCCCAAATGTGTTTGACCACATTACTCTTTTATTGGCGTTTCCTGGAAGAGAGGACTTTGGGACATAGGGGCCAGAGCAAACTGTACTCTTCCTTCCATTCTTTCCAAGCTTAACCGACACATAAGAGATCCCTGGGCTTGGAGATTTTGGACTGGGTTTTTCCTATGGACCTAATATCATATTACTTTAATTGTAGGCAAATTACTTTGCTCTTCTGCTTCAATTCTGATTGGTATATTGGGAAACTTACATTCTTTCTCATCTTGGACCAACCACTTACTCTTTGTGTGGCCTTGGTTTTAATGTCTCTAATTCCAAGTTCTGAGTTTGGGAAATGTTACTAATATGGATCCTAGAGTCAGACATCCTGGGTTAGACTGCTGATGCTGTTGCCATGAGACTCAGAAAAAGGCATTTGACCTCTTTGTACTTTAGATTTCACAATTGTTAGATTATGGCAAGAGTAGGGTCAACCTCATAAAACTGTTAATTTATTTTTTTAATATACTTTTTAAAATGTTTGTATATTATTGAGACAGAGAGAGAACAAAACACAAGTTGGGGAAGGGCAGAGAGAGGTGAGGATAGAGGATCTGAAGTTAGCTCCATGCCTACAACAGAGAACCCAATGCAAGGCTCAAGCTCACAGTCTGTGAGATCATGACCTGGTCATAACCAAAGGATCCCCCCCTGCACCCCATAAGTTGTGAATTTAAATTAATTAATGCATATAAGATACTTGATGCAAAGCCTAGCACACACAAAGTACTGAGTAAAAGTTTTGATAAATAAGGGTTTTATTTTTTGGTTAGTACTATTATCATCATCACTATTATTAATAGAAAATAAATGTAAACACGGAAGACCTATGCACAAAAATAAATAGTATAAGAAGATTAAGCCCTCTTCTTCATGGGGATGTTGGTTTAATGGGTATGAGTACTTTTGACTCTAAAAAAAAAAAACTGAGAGAAATTCTAAGTTAAGACTTACTGTTAAATACAAAGCAGGGAAAAAAGTTTAGAGTGGCATTTGGTTGAATAAATAAGATTTATATTTAAAGGCTTTGGTACATTACATGGCAGAAATACTTTTATCGTGAGTACTATTTCAGTTGAATATCTATGCAGATCTAGCCTACTTGAGCCAAATCACTGAAAGATTCTTCCAAGTTCTACACATGGATTTGTACTGGCAGTTAAAAAGTTCACAATGAAAAATTATTGACACACATAAAACTCTTCAGTGTTTTTTTTAAAGAAATAAATGGGGTTACTGACCTCATATTTTGTTTTAAAATTCTAGCAAAACCAACTTATATGAAATCTGATTCCAGCAATATATTAATCAAACCAATTCAGAAGATTAGGTCTTGTAATTAAAAGTTCTGTCTATACTTTTCTAAAATGACAGTTCAAATATAACTGGAACTACAGTGTCAATATCTTTCCTGAGAGAGGAAAACATAATCGGGAATTTTAATTTGTCTCTACTGCAGCCTAATAACTCAATTAGGTTGTGATAGAAAAATGAGCTTTGAAGGGAATTGAGAGAAACACACTAATTTCCTGAGGTTTAATTAGCTAAGTTGAAATCACAATACTCACAATCACAGATACACATAGTTACAAAAATCCTGATTATCAGTGTACCAGAGTGGTTAGCTTCAGGAGTGAGAAGTGTGTGGTGTATGGTATGTGTAGTATGTGGTGTGTGCTGTGTATGCTGTGTGTGATGTGTGTGATATGTGTATATTGTATGTGTGTCTGTATGTGTACATCTGTCTCTTGCAACTTTACAAGTTAGCATTGTAACTAATGCTAACTGTCAAAATGGACAGATGTATTTAAAATATATCTGCACTACATCATGTAACTAATAATATAGAATATGTCATCTCTTAGAAAGGGAGATATAGTTTGGGAAAGGTTGGAGTAGGTGAATTAAAAAGTCTTGACTCTTTCTGCTTCTTTATGACAATCTAGATCTAATCAACCCTCAGTAGAGCACTGGCTAAGAATCTTAGGATGTTTTTCATCTTCTAGCTCAGGCTTACTTTAAGTCATGGTCATTGTTTTATCTGCTTATTATGTCGTAATGAGATATTTGCATTATAGAAGTAAACCTAGTTTTATTTTTTTTAAATTTTTTTTAATGTTTTATTTATTTCTAACAGAGAGAGAGAGAGAGACAGCGTGAGCAGGGGAGGGTCAGAGAGAGAGAAAGTCACAGACTGAAACAGGCTCCAGGCTCCGAGCTGGCAGGCAGCACAGAGCCCGACGCGGGGCTCGAACCCACGAACCGCGAGATCATGACCTAAGCGAAAGTCGGACGCTTAACCGACTAAGCCACCTGGGCGCCCCGAAGTAAACCTAGTTTTAATTCTAGGTCTTGGGCAAATCACTTTCTCACCTTTTCTCCATCTATGAAACAAAACTGCTGTTTACTTCAGGGGCAGACTTGACCTGTTTGACTCTTAAAGTAAATAATATTTTAGCAAATTATTTCTCTACATGACAAAGTTATTTTCAATAATAATCATGAAGTGAAATGAATGATAGCAATAATGAGAAAAATGAAGGTGGTAAAAATCTCTTTTTATTGCATTTCATATGTATGTTCATGCTTTAAGTAAAATTTTAAATTAATAAATATACAAATAAATTTGGGGGTAGGAAAGTAGGAAGAGATAAAGTTTAAATATGTTATTTTTTCAAAATAGAGAAATATTACACTTCCATATTGGTTGGCTTGTTATAGCAGTAAATAGCATTACATTTTCGTCTGAAGGCTTTAACGACAACTTAACTTGTCAACTACTTTGTAAAAATTGATCTTTGCATATTGCATGTTCAGTGGACAACTTAGCCAGATTTGTCCAATCAAAGAATATTCTTTTTTTTTTTTAATGTTTTATTTATTTCTAGGAGACAGAGAGAGAGACAGCATGAGCAAGGGAGGGTCAGAGAGAGAGAGGGGGTCACAGACTGAAACAGCCTCCAGGCTCTGAGCTGGCACTCCGCACAAAGCCTGACGCGGGGCTCGAACCCACGAACCGCGAGATCATGACCTAAGCGAAAGTCGGACGCTTAACCAACTAAGCCACCCAGGCGCCCCAAGAATATTCTTTTTATTAATTTAATTTTTTTAAAATTTCTTTTTACAAGAAGCAATAGATACACAATTTGGAAAATTCTTGAAGAGAAGCATAAGTTTGGCCAAAATTCATGAAATGCCTATTTCATTATAAACTTCAGAAATTGCCATAGTATCCATGTTTTTATTTCTTTACGAATGATTTTTCGAATATCTCCACATTTGGAAAATCCTTTCCTTCTTTGTCAACAAATTCATTTTAAATGTCTATTTTTTTGTAACATCTCAAGTTTTCTTTTTCTAAAAAATTAGATAAAATGGTGACTGATGCCAATTATTGACATTAGTCCACTGGTTTAGACAATTAACAAATTGAAGTATTCAGTGTTATGTTCTTCATCTTTGCAATCAGTGTGATATCACTGATTACTGCAAATGCACTATTTAAATGCAAAATATGCAATACTGTAGGAGTTGGAGGGATGCACTATTCCTGACATGAGTTTGAATGACTTCTAACAGTTATGAACTTACTCTTGAAATGAGTGTGTAACTGAATCTGTGTGTCAGAGGACAACTACATAATTTGGGTCTTTCAGTTCACTTACCTGTTGAATGCAATGTTTGTTAAAGGATAAGTCATAAAAAATGGTAGGAATTAGAAGGTGTGTATGTGTGTGTGTGTGTGTGTGTGTGTGTGTGTGTATCACTAAAAGTCAATAGTAGCTAGATCAGTTGTTTAGAACTTGGACCAGAATTCAGTAACTTTGATCTGCAGACCAAATTTGGCCAGTTGCCTATTTTTATAAATATACTTTTTAAATGACCATTTTTAAAATAGATTGCCTAGGGCAGTGGGCTGATTTCCTGCTACAATAGAGTTGAGTAGCTATGACAGAGACCATACAGCTTGCAAAGTCTAAAGTATTTATCACCTGGCCTTTTACAGAAAGAATTTGCCAACTCCTGACATAGATCAACCAAAGGTTTTGAGGAGAATACTTATTTTTTTTTAGTTGCCATTTTAAAGAATTGCTTTCATATGGTTGTAATAAAATTAGATGACTTTTAGTCATTTCTTTTTTAAATTCCCACTACAGACAGTGTACTTCTTATTGTGTGACTACTCTTACCACCCCATCTTGATATATCTCTGATTCAACCTATAGTGTTTTTGTATCATCTTACTGAATAAAGATTATACATAAGTAACATGGATCTTTCCTCTTCCCATTTACCTCTTAGAGTAATTCCTGAAGCCCAAGAATGATTTTAGGGTAAGACAGATTTTGGAGTCTAAATCCCTATGGTGTCTTTAGCAGATAACATTGGTTGAATCCACACTGTATGTGAATATAGCATAGCCTCTAGATGTGTGTTCCTTTGGTTCCTTTAAGACACAACATGGTCAAAAAGATAGCAACCCAGAACTGATCCTAACCTCTAATTAAGGTATTTGAATGAGAAATGTATACCTTCCCCTCTAGGGAAAGTAATTTGTTAGAGCTAGCTTAATGCTCAGAGCTCACATCATCACAAAGGTGATTGCTTGGTTCAACCTAAGCAATAATACCCATATTCACTGTTGCAAGATTACTTGTGTTTTCTTAATATTTTGCATTGAACATTGAACATTCGGTTTATTAGACTATATTTTGTGTAATCACGTTTCAGGATGTAATTTGGCATGTGTTGAGCCAGTTGATAATCTCAAGGATCATGTCACAGCAGACTTCTCACTTTGTGTAGAAATTATGTGATGTCAACAAATAATTGTTCTCCATCATTTTTTCTTACGGGTGTTACTTTGATACCAGCCTGAAACTCAGTTTCTCAGAAGCAATTGGATTACAAGTGCAGCAGCTTCAATTGGTTTTATTTTTATGCACGGAACATAGGCCTTTTATTAATTTTTATTTATTTTACTCAGGTTCAATAACCCTTTGAAAATATGCATGAACAAAGGTGAAAATGATGCCTTATCTTTGTTTTTTGTTTATTTTGTTTTTTTGTTTTTGTCACCCAAAACATAAAGTCTTGTAAATCAGTCATGTTTTATTTAATTATTCCTGTCTCTGTTTAGGATTTGATGATATCTGAATATATGCCTTTTCTTCTCTTTCAAGACTTGCAAATGCTTGACCAAATTTATATTGAGGTCATTAAAGTTGTGATTTTATTTATTTCTTTTTTTTAATATACTCTGTGCTTGAGAATGAAAAATTTTTCATTGCTTTTATCAATCACAAGAAAAATTAGTATGTCACAAAAGGAAAGTATATTTGCAAATATGGTAAGAAAAAAAACCATGTCACTTTGATTTAACACTGACAGTACCTTCCCAGAACAGAACCTTGTCTTTATCAGGTGAAGCTTTGGGTAAATCACTTGGGACATGATTGTAGAAGAATCAGTTTCCTGATTTCTAGAGAAAGACCTTATACCCCTTCTAGAGCTAACGTGGTTAATGTGGGAGATGACCTTTTTTTTTTCTTCAGAAAAATCCTGTCAGTAGATTCTTATCTCATTTGCAAATGATACACAAACATCACTGGAGGATAAATTCTTCAAATTCTTAAGTGACCCAAGAACTCAGAAAGTATTGAATTTTCAAACTTGGTGGCCCATTTTGTGGTATGACCTCTTGGGGGAATTCTCTAAAGAAAAGTTAAAGACAAGGAGCAAGACTTCTCCAACGGCAGACCAATACATTGAAAGGAAGGAATCCACTTGCTCTACCCAAGACCCTTGGGAAATTCAATGAACTCATTGTTCCTTATTGTCAACAGTTGAATTGATCTCCTGGGCCTTGAAAGTATTTATACAAAGCTACCTGCCTTGGTCAAGTAAGATGAAGACTGTGCTGTTAACCAGCATTTTCATTTACCTCGTGTGATTAAAGAAGTGTCAGCTGGTGTAAAGCCTTAAATACTTCACTTCTTAAGAGGAGAAATAATTTTTTTCTGGGCTTTCTGAAAAACGGTGAGGGTGACACATTTCTAAAGCCATTAAATATCAGATTGAGTTTGTTTCCACTTCTTTGGTTTGGACAGAAACACTAATAAATAGCAAGAATTATTTAACAGTGATAGATGTTCAAATGCTTTGTCAATGTATTTTATTGATATCTGTACTCTTCCCAGTCTAAAAAGGATAATAGCTTACTGCAGTAATGATGTATCTTAGCAAAGACACTAAGGGAAAGAGGGAAGAGAGATGCAGAAAAAGATGCTGAAAAATAGCACAATTCTTCAGGTTCAGTTCAATTTATCTTTTAACATGCAGAGGTCGCTCTTTTAATGACAGCTAATCATATTATGTAACTTTAATTTTGTTATCCAATGTGGCAAACTGTTATCCAAATTGATAGGGTTAATAAAATTAATGTTTTCTTTATATTTCTTTACAGAGTTGAATCATATGTAATTAAACATTTCATCAAGCATGAAGAACAAGCCTAGAGATCTGAGTACAAATAAATCATTTCCTATTGACAGGATGAAGGCTCAATTATTTTTTTTTATCCTCTAAGGATATACAAAAAGAGATATAATGGGTTGTTTGAAGATGTTGAGTTACAATATCTGGCACTGATTCATTAAATGAAGAGATACTGTTATAAAAGAGTTAACAAAAATGTTAACTATTCATGAGACTTTGATAGACTAGAAGTCCATGGGAGTTATAAGCATTCCACTTATTCTGTTTTATCAATTCATTGAGAGAAATGTGATAGAGGAGGGAGTAAGAGACTAGAGGTAGAGGAAACCTCATCAGAATACCTGAGAGCTGGTAGGGAAATAGCTCTGCATTAGGGCAACGTATTTTTTTACTGGTACTATATATGGCTGTAGAGTGTTGTGCAAATCAACTTCATTTCCAAACTCCTGTCCCCTTGTCTGAGCTCTCCCTATATCTTGTTGTACCTGGTGGTCTTGAAATAAGAATGAATGGACCAATAAGAAGAATCATTATAGGGGAAAGACAGAAATCAATTAGTGAAATAACCAGTGAAGAAGGACAAAAATCACTAACTAACTTATTCATGGAAGGTAAGAGTACGGAAATGATGTTTTAAATTGCTGAAATATAGTACTACAAGAGATACACACACAGATTATTGGAGAATTCACAAACCTAAGAGCATATCTTTAGAACTACTACCCTAGGAATATAAGGAAATTGTGTGTGTGTGTGTGTGTGTGTGTGTACGCACCTGCCTTAAATTCCCACAAAATTAGAATTCTCTGGATGAATTCCCACACAGACATGATATCCTATTATCTCCAAATTTTCAAGATTTAAAATGAATCATAAAATTGGCCTGGTCTATTGCTCCATTTCTACTACACACATCCAAGTGAGAAGTGAATAAATGCAAACGGAAGTTGAGAAATATCAGTCATGTTTTAGACCCATGAGTTGACCTCCTTTTTATTGTCCAGGGATGCATAGTGGGACATCCTTACAGAGCTGCTGCTTGGAGACAAGTGACAATTGATTCTGACTGCCGAGGCTGCTCACGCCACAGGGAAAACCAGTCACTGTAAAAAAATCAGCCAATTTCATAGATCTTGTTTAGAGAAAGGAACAGCTTGCCTTCCAAAAAGGCTTCCTGAATCAGACCACTTTCTTGATTAACCCACTCACGACCTGCCAAGACGCCAGCTGTTGAGAAAAACTTGATGTTCTGTATTGGGATTTTGGTTGTGAGGTAAATTTGGAGGGTTCTCAGAAGCCAGCACAGTTTTGAAAAAGAATTAGAGAGGAAATTTGTCTTATTAGTATGTATCCCCATGTGAATGAGTAGGATGTTTGTCTTTTGTTTTGATTTCTATATCACCAGCAACTAAAAGAGTGCTCAAGATATGGCAGATGCCTAGTAAATATTTTTTTAATACAGTGAATGAATGCATGGTTGTAAAAATGGCAAAGGAAGCAACACACAGTGTAACATCACCAGCTGGAAGACTATCAAATCAGGAATCAAAAAGCTTAATTGCAGTGTATCGGCTCTGGTACTAAATGGGTCTGTCACTTTCCGTTTCTCTACCATTTTCTTTTTCTTTTTTTATTATTCAGCTTATTTTTAGTTTTATTTTTTAATATAATTTATTGTCAACTTAGTTAACATACAGTGTATACAGTGTGCTCTTGGTTTCGAAAGCAGATTCCCGTGATTCATCACTTACATACAACAACCAGTGTTGACCCCAACAAGTGCTCTCCTTAGTGCCCAACACCGATTTTCCCTTCTCCTCCCCACCCCATCCACCCTTAGTTTGTTCTCTGTATTTAAGAGTCTCTTACGGATTTGCCTCCCTCTCTGTTTCAAAACATTTTTTCCCCTCCTTCTCTTCCACTAGGGCCTTCTATTAAGTTTGTAACATTCCACATATGAGTGAAAACATATGCTATCTTTCTCTGACTGAATTATTTCACTTAGCATAATACCCTCCTGTTCCATCCGTGATGTTGGAAATGGCAAGATTTATTTTTTTCTCCTTTCCAAGTAGTATTCCATTGTAAATATATAAACCACAACTTCTTTATCTATTTATCAGTTGATGGATATTTGTATTCTTTCTATGATTTGGCTATTGTTGAAAGTGCTGCTATACACATTGGGGTCCTATGAATCAGCACTCCTGTATCCTTTGGATAAATACCTAGTAGTGCTATTACTGTGTTGTAGGGTAGTTTTATTTCTAATTTTTTGAGGAACCTCCACACTGTTTTTCAGAGTGGCTGCACCAGCTTACATTCCCACCAACAGTGCAAGAGGGTTCCCGTTTCTCCACATTCTCACATCTTCTGTTTCCTGAATTGTTCATTTTAGACACTCTGACTGGTGTGAGGTGGTATCTCATGTGGTTTTGATTTTTATTTCCCTGATGATGAGTGATGTTGAGCATCTTTACATGTATGTGTTAGGCATCTGGATGTCTTCTTGGGAAAAGTGTCTATTCACGTCTTCTGCCCATTTTTTCACTGGATCATTTGTTTTTCAGGTGTGGAGTTTGGTAATTCTTTATAGATTTGAGAAACTCTTTATCTGATATGTCATTCATAAATATCTTCTCTCATTCTGTTGGTTGCCTTTTAGTTTTGTTGATTGCTTCCTTTGTAGTGCAGAAGCTTTTATCTGGATGAGGTCCCAGTAGTTTATTTTTGCTTTTATTTCTCTTGCCTTTGGAAACGTGTTGAGTAAGAAGTTGCTGCGGCTCAGGTCAAAGCGGTTGCTGCCTGTTTTCTCCTCTAGGGTTTTCATGGTCTCCTGTCTCACATTTAGGTCTTTCATCCATGTTGAGTTTACTTTTGTGTATGGTGTAAGAAAGTGGTCCAGTTTCATTTTTCTGTATCTTGCTGTCCAGTTCTCCCAGTCTCTTGCTGAAGAGACTATCTTTTTTCCATTGGAAACACTTTCCTACTTTGTTAAAAATTAGTTGGCTATATATTTGTGGGTCCACTTCTGGGTTCTCTATTCTATTACATTGGTCTTTGTGTCTGTTTTTGTGCCAAGAAAATACTGTCTTGATGATTACAGCTTTGTAGTAGAGGCTCAAGTCCAGGATTGTGATACCTCCTGCTTTGTTTTTCTTTTTCAACATTACTTTGGCTATTTGGGATCTTTTGTGGTTCCATATAAATTTTAGGATTATTTGTTGTAGATTTGAGAAGAATCCTGGTGCCATTTTGATTGGGATTGGATTGAATGTGTAGATTTCTTTGGGCAGTATTGACATTTTATTTATTTATTTATTTTTTTTAAATTTTATTTCTAGGGGAGAGAGAGAGACAGCGTGAGCAGGGGAAGGTCAGAGAGAGAGGGAGTCACAGACTGAAACAGGCTCCAGGCTCTGGGCTGGCAATCAGCACAGAGCCCGACACGGTGCTCAAACCCACGAACCGCGAGATCATGACCTAAGCGAAAGTCGGACGCTTAATCGACTAAGCCACCCAGGCGCCCCCAGTATTGACATTTTAACAGTATTTGTTTTTCTAACCCATGAGCATGGAATGGTGTTTTCAATTCTTTGTATCTTCTTCAATTTCTTGGATAAGTTTTCTATAGTTTTCAGCATACAGATTTTTTACCTCTTTGGTTTAGTTTAATCCTAGGTATTTTTTGTTTCTTGGTACAGTTTTAAATGGGATCGACTTCTTGATTTCTCTTTCTATTGCTTCATTTTTGGTGTATAGAAATGCAACCGATTTCTGTACATTGATTTTGTATCCCGTAATTTTGCTGAATTCATGTATCAGTTACAGCAGCTTTTTTATGGAGTCTTTCAGGTTTTCCATGTAGATTATCATGTCATCTGCAAAGGGTGCAAGTTTGATTTCCTCTTTGCCAGTTTTGATACCTTTTATTTCGTTTTGTGGTCTGGTTGCTGATGCTAGACCTTCCAACACTATGTTAAACAGCAGTGGAGAAAGTGGACATCTCTGTTGTGTTACTGATCTTGGAGGTAGAGGTTCTGTTTTTCCCCATTAAGTATATTAGCTGTGAGCTTTATATATAGGGCTTTTATGATGTGAAGGTATGTTCCTTCTATTCTATCTTTCGTGAGGGCTTTTATTAAGAAAGGATGCTGTATTTTGTTAAATTCTTTTTCTGTATCTATTGACAGGATCTCATCATTCTTATCCTTTCTTATATTAGTGTAATGTATCACATTTATTGATTTTGAATATTGAACCAGCCCTGCAGTCCAGGAATGAATCCCACTTGATCATGTTGGATAATTCTTTTAATGTACTATTAAATTCGATTTGCTAGTATCTTGTTAAGGATTTTTGCATCCATGTTCATCAGGGATATTGGCCTGTAACTCTCCTTTTTAGTGGGGTCTCTGTATGGTTTGGGAATCAAGGTAATTCTGGCTTTATAGAAGTTCAGAAGTTTTCCTTCTGTTTCTATTTTTTGGAGCAGCATTGAGAAGGATAGATATTAACTGTGCTTTAAATGTCTGGTAGAATTCCCCTGGGAAACCATCTGACCCAGGAATCGTATTGGTTGGCAGATATTTTGATAACTGATTCAATTTCTTCACTACTTATGGGTCTGTTCAGATTTTCTATTTATTCCTGTTTGAGGTTTGGTAGTATGCGGGTATCTAGGAATTTGTCCATTTCTTCCAGGCTGTCCTGGCATATAGTTTTGGCATATAACTGTTGGCACACAATTTTTCATAGTATTTTCTAATAATTGTTTGTATTTTTTTGTTGTTGGTTGTGATCTCTTCTCTTCCATTCATGATTTTAACTGTTTGGGTTCTCTTTTTTTGAGAAGTCTGGCTAGGAGTTTATTTTATTTATTTTTCAAAATATCAGCTCTTAGACTCATTGATCTCTTCTACCATTTTTTGTTTTGTTTTGTTTTGGATTCTATATTGTTTATTTCTACTCTATTATTTCTCCTCTTCTGCTGGCTTTAGAGTTTCTTTGCTGTTCTGCTTCTAATTCCTTTAGGCGTGTGGTTAGGTTTTGTACTTGGGATTTTTCTTGTTTCTTGAGCTAGGCCTGGACTGCAATGTATTATCCTCTTAGGACTGCCTTTGCTGCATCCCAAAGAGTTTGGACTATCATGTTTTCATTTTAATTTGTTTCCATATATTTTTAAATTTCTTCTTTAATAGCCTGGTTAACTCATTCATTCCTTAGTAGAATGTTTTTTAACTTTCATGCATTTGGAGGCTTTACAAATTGTTTCTTGTGGTTGATTTCAAGTTTCATAGCCTTGTGATTTGAAAATATGCATGGTATGATCCCAATTCTATTTATTTATTGAGGGCTGTTTTGTGACCCAGTATGTGATCTCTCTTGGAGAATGTTCCAGTACACTCAAGAAGAATATATATTCTGCTGCTTTTGAATGAGAAATCCTGAATATATCTGTTAAGTCCATATGGTACAATGTATCACTCAAGGCAATGCATTGTTTCTTTATTGATTTTCTGCCTAGATGATCTGTCCATTGCTGTAAGTGAAGTAGTAACTTCCCCTGCAATTACCATATTCTTATCAATAAGATTGCTTATGTTTATGATTGATTTATATATTTGGGAGATTCAAGTTGGAGCCATAAACATTTGCAATTGTTAGCTCTTCTTTAATGGATAGACCCCATAGCTGATATAATGCCCTTATTCATCTTTTGTTACAGCTTTAGTTTAAAATCTAGTTTGTCTGATATAAGTATGGCTACTCCAGCTTTCTTTTGACTTCCAGCAGTATAATAGATGGTTCTCCACTTCCTCACTTTCAATCTGAAGATGTCCTCAGGCCTAAAATGAGTGTTGTGTAGACAGCATATAGATGGATCTTGTTTGTTTGTTCGTTTTAATCCATTCTGACACCCTATATATTTTTATTGAAGCATTTTGTCATTTACATTCAGAGTTATTATTAAAAGATATGGATTGAGTATCATTGTGTTATCTGAAAGTTTTATGCTTGTGGTGATTCCCTGGTCCTTTGTAGTCTTTGCAGCATTCCACTCAGAATCTCCATTAGAATCTCTTGCAGGACTAGTTTAGTGGTCATGAACTCCTTCACTTTTTGTTTGTCTGGGAGAATCTTTATCTCTCCTATTCTGAATGACAGCTTTGCTGGATAAAGGATTCTTGGGTGCATATTTTTCCTATTCACCACATTGAATATTTCCTGCCACTCCCTTATGGCCTGCCAAGTTTCAGTGGAGAGGTCTGCTACTACCCTTATTTGTCTACCCTTGTAGATTAAGGCCCGTTTGTCCCTAGCTGCTTTCGGAATTCTCTTTATCTTTGTATTTTCCCTGTTTCACTATTATATGCTGTGGAGAAGACCTATTATTGTTAAATCTGAACGGAGTTCTCTGTGCCTCCTGGGTTTGGATGTCTGCCTCCTTCCCCAAATTAGGGAAGTTCTCAGCTATAATTTGTTCAAATAGCTTTCTGATCCTTTCTTATTCTTCTTCAACTCCTATGATAGGGATATTATTATGTTTCATTGAATCACTTAATTCTCTAATTCTCTCCTCATGGTTTACTATTTTCTTCTCTTTTTATTGGCTTCATTTTTTTTCCATAATTTTATATTCTGTTTCACTTATTCTCCTCTCTGCTTCCTCCATCCTTGCTGTCACTGCATCTAGCGTATTTTGCACCTCATATATAGCATTTCTTAATTCGTTGTGACTATTTCTTAGTTCGTTGATCTCTCAAGCAATAGATTCTCTACTATATTCTATACTTTATTCAAGCCCAAAGATTAATCTTGTGACTACTATTCCAAGTTCTTGCTCAGATATATTGTTTATATCTGTTTTGAGCATTTCTTGAGCTATCATTTCTTCCTGGAATTTCTTTTGAGTAGAATTCTTCCATTTCATCATTTTGGCTAGTTTTCTGTCCCTTGTGTGTTTTAATAGCTTATTATATGTCCTACACCTGCGAGCACTATTATATTAAAAAGGGGTCACACACTGTCCAGTGTCTGGCTCTTCAGAAGGTGTTTTTGGAGTGTGTTGTGTGCTCTCTGTTGTTGTGACTCTGGTTGCTTTATCTTCCTACTCATAGTGGTGGTTTGGGTGTTCCACCAGGTGTGCTTTGATTTGTTCAATGACGTAACCCTTGAAAATTTTTTTCAATTAGGGGGTAGTGGAAGAAGCCTTATTTCATACAAAGAGAGAAATGATGGGTGGGGAAAAAGAAATTTAGACAACCTGAGAAACTATATGGCTTAAATCCAGAGAGAAACAGAGAGGAAAATAAAGAAAAAAGAGATACAGAAGAGGTGTAAAAATAATAGATTAACAATGTCTGCATAAACAAACCAAAAACCAGAATAATCAGAATAGGGAAGGGAATGAATAAGAGAAATAAAAGGAAGAAGACGACCAATATATATGTAATACATACATATATAAGAATTGACCAAGAATTAAGTCAGAAAATGAAAAACTGCTGGACCAATACCCAATGGTGCCTTGGAACTGGTGGCTGCAATGTCTGGAGGAAGGGCTGTCTGGTTCAGCTAGTGTCAGTATTGCTTCAGTAGATATGCAGTTACCAGATGCAGAAGGGCATGGTTTGGTGTAGGCAGCCCTGCCTCCACTGTGGGCCTATTGTCTCTTCACTGAAGCCCCACCTTGTTGGTGATGGGGAGAAAAATGGTGATGGTTCAGTCTCTCCCCACTGGACCAGGGGTCCCAAACCACTCTGTTCAGGCCACCCTCACAGTATCATGTGGGTGCAAGTGGGCCAGTTTTGTTCCACTCCATAGTCTCTTGTACCTCCCAGGCCCTTGTCTGGGATTTAAACCCTAATGTCTTAAAGGGTCCCACTCCATGTACCCAGGTTCTGGGATAGTGCCACTCCACCAAGCCAGCCAAAAAAGACCTCTGGCTGGCAGGTGCCTGCAGAGTCTTTTGTCCTTGGAGGCTATATGCCTTTTTTCCACAGCACTCAAGGGAGAGGATTGCTCTCTGACTATGCCTTTATGCTGGCTACAGAGTGTAAAGCTGGTTCCCCCTCCTCCCCAGGCACCCAAACAGGGTGACAGGCCCCGGTCTGGAGAAAGCCCTGCAACCCTAGAATGAGATAGAAATTCTTTGTCCACTTTTTCCATTCCCTGGTCTGTGGTTTTTCTCTTATCCAAATTCAGTCCTATACTTCCCAACCTCTCTTTCTCTACCTTTTTTTTCTCCACAGAAGGGTGTCCCTCCCCTCCATGTCTATGCTGCCCATTTTATCTCTCCTAGTTCACAATCATGCACCTATAGCCCACCAGGTTGTCCCTGTGGGCTCCTAGAGATGTTTCTGTCACTGTAGCTCAGATTCTTAGAATTCGAAGTCTTCTAGCCTCAATACTTGCTGTGTTTTTGAGATGAGGGAACTTTGGGTCCCCCCACTTCTCCATCATGTTGACTCCCCTCTCTCCACCATTTTCACCATCTTTACCATGGGATGGTTTGTGAAGTGTTATTTCAGTTCTTAGGTTCTAAAATCAAATAAGCTAGAATATATACGGTTCTGTTCAAGATTGCTTCAAGTTTCAGTGTCTTCCAAAGTATGATGCAAAATTTTCTCAGGCAAAATGACACCACTGAAATTCCTGAACATGTTTAACGGATACTTGCTGTCTGACATTTCTTGGCCAGTATATGTAATGGAGTGACCTTGTACGAGTATGTGCAGACAGTGCGTGAACTCTTTTCTTTTCCTCATTGGCAGGGCATAAACAGAACATGTCTTGTGCAAGTCTCTACTTTCTTGTTACAAAGTCTTGTACCACACAACCCTAGCCTCACCCATTAAATTTATTATATTTTGCTGCAGGTAAGCTCATCTCTCCATGCTTCCCAAAATGTTAATTATATTTTGGGAGCTGAACATTTTCTTGGGATGTTAATCTGTCCTTATTTCCTGCCTTTCTCCTTTCCTTCCTCTCCCTTCTCAATTCAGAAAATGACAAACATAAGTCAATGATTAAGTAGAGAGTTGCTGGCTAAGAAAATTAAGAACTCTGAGGTCCTAACTCCCAGGCTTCCAACAAATATGCCTCCATCACCAAAATCTTTGCTCACCCCTCCTCTAATCCTGGGTACTGTTTCCAGTTTCCATGTGACTCCTTACTCTTTCACTTTGTCTCACTCTCCTATCCAACTATCTTGTCCACAGATCCATCGAGGTGCCAATCAGCCCCTTTTCCTCACCTTCCCTATGCAGTGGTGATCCTTGGTCTCTCTTCTGCTTTTCATGCTTCCTTAAAAATCTTTCACCCTCAGGAATTTTCTACCTCTTCTTTACTGCGATGAGAATTTTTGGAAGACAGGGATAAAGTAGGAATATGTTTAATTGCAAATAACATAAAACTTACTGCTGGTAATAAAACAATAAAATCTCCACACATAACATCCAGAATGCTGGAGGAGGGGTAAGGTCTTTCTCCCTCTCCCTCTTCCTCCCTCCCCCTCCTCTGTCTCTCACCCTCTCACTCCCTCCTTCCCTACAGCACCCCACCCCAGTTTTAGTTTTCCTGAACTGTCCCCAGAAAATTACTGTCTGTTTGATGAATAACAGGGTTATTCCTACTTGGAAAAGATGCTGAAGATTTGAAAATAGAAATGGCCCCTCTGATGGTGATCAATGATGATTTGTTCCTTGGGAATGGATAGTTCATTTCCCTTAGCACCAGGTATCTATCAGCATAGAAAAAAAAAAAACGGGTAATGGAGAATTGGACAATATTATCCAAAATGACATTTCCAATTTGATCTCTCTCTTCCCTTCATTATGTATTTTTCCATTGACGCCCTCCACAGATGTGAAACAACCCATTAAGACTAAAGTTCTTTCATAAAGCCTTTGGTGATTTATCTAACGAGATGTGTTATGTCAACCCTTTTTTAAAAATTTTGCTTATACAACATTTTCCTACTCTTATCTCAGTGTGTGAAGTATATGAGAAAAAGAGTGTTGTGTCATCACTTAGTGTGAAGAATAGGACGACAAAAATCCTAATACTTCCCTGCTGTTAAATTTATGATCTGGGGTGCGTTACTTAACTTCATAATGCTCTGTTTCCTCCTGTCCAAATGAAGATGTTAACATACCTGCCTTATAAGGCTGTATGGCCATGGACTGTGTCAATGACATAAAGCACTTAGAATGGTATCTGACACATAGACAGAACTCAGAAATTGCCAATACTTCTACTACAATTAAATCCTCTGGACCTCAGTTTCCCCATTCAGAATGGGGAATTAGATAAGGTTAATTCTCAGGCTCCTTATGCTTTCATATCATATTCCTTTAACAAATCCTAGAGAGACTTTCACATAAGAGTCTCAGTAAATATTTACAAAATTGAATTGGCATACCTAAATAATAGAGCAAATCATCAGTAAAACTGTATCATGTATAACCTCTGACAGGATTGAGCTGCAAACTTCAAATGGTTTTCTATTGCTTCTGCTGATTAGATGAAAAACTATCCATTCTCATTTAAGAGGGAAAAGTATTTTTAATGGAAACAATTTGTGGTGTAACTTCTGTGGTTCTTCTTGCTGTTGCAGGTTACTAGCTATCATGGGCAGACAGAAAACTGACCTGTTTTTAGCTTCAAATTGAGAAGCAGATTGATTTCTGGGACTCTGAAATTCTTTCTATCACCTCAGTGGGTTAGAGGGCTTTCTTACTCAAAATTGATATTTCATGAATGGAGTTACCCTATCTGTGTCATGCCTCTTCATTTGCAACATTTATGATGATGCTCTTCAGTTTTTCCTTTTTTTATCTCCCCACAAAAGTGAAAAATCATTTGGCAGCTGCAGTGACATCTTGCACCATAAAACTCCATTTAGTTTTCATATGCATATGAAATGCCCCTCAAAAGCGAGATTCTTATGCTTTTGATAGGTTACTCATATACCTTGGTGACCAAATAACATCAGAAATGTAGCAGCAGGCAAGTTGAATTCACTCTGAAGGTCTAAGCTGAGACACAAACAATGTCTCTGAGACACAGACACAACAACACAAACATGCTGAGAGAATGTTAGCATTCAATAGGGCAGCAGTGTAGGATGGAAATATGGATATGTGTCAGAGGAGAATGTAGTGTCCTAAGTTACCTCCCATTACTGAGAAATGAGCTAAATGATACCTGGGCACCTCGAGTGTGTGTTGGCATGTATGTGCTTGTATGTAGGCCATTCCATTCCTTGTTGGAATAAAACTAAGACTTGCATTACTTTCTCACAATGACACACTTCTAACATGACACACTTTGAACTGAATGCTTGAGATGAAGTCATCTATGTACAACACACATAAATTTTTCAACCTGTTACATTCTCTTACAGAAGTGAGAAAAATGAAGTGACTGTCTTTTCAGGAGTTACCAGTAAAGACATCCAAGAGCAGAAGATCAAAACAGCTTGTTTATTTCTCATCCTTTGTTTTCCAAACTTCTTTCTTTTTTTAAGATTTTAGCTTTATGAGCATGTTCATTCCCATTAACATGTTAATAACCAATTTCTCTCTTCTGTTGTGTTGATTTTGCACACCTGTGGGCAGTTTTCTAGGAGAGAGGGCAGCCGTCTCGCTTTTGTAATCACAAAACTCCATGCATGGATTCCTCCAGTGTGTACTGGGAGAGCCCTAAATCCGTGAGTGCAGACCGCCCCTCCACTAATCACATTGCCAAATGGAGTTTGCTCTCATTTGCTTAATCACTCAGCTGTAATTGAATCCTAATGGGAAGCTGGGTTTCCATCCAGAATTATTCCTCTTCTCCTGCTGAGAAGGTGGTAAAGTAGCCATTTCTTCTCCCCAGCAGCCCCAGGACAGTTTGCAGATGGTTTCATTTCTCCATACTCCATGATGTTTTCCAGAGTTGGAGGAATTATGGCACGGAGATTGTGGTCCACATTCTCAGGGATATTTCTCCTGTTTTTCTCTCTCTGCATCATTGTAAACCCTATAACCATGCATAATGATCCATCCCTTCCTTCCTTCTCCCTAACTCATCCTCCTAAGAGCTCTCTTTAAAAGTTTGACTAAAATATGTATGCAAGTAGGCTACTTCTACCTGAGCTGGCTACAACCAATTTGGAGAGCCCAAGTGAATGCTTCTCAACATATGCTCCCATAGCCACCTGCATACGTATCAGCTAGAGAGTGGTCTCAAAGTGTGGTCCTTAGACAAGCAGCACCAGAATCGCTTGGAAAGTTGTTAGAAATGCAAATTCACAAGTTTTACTAAACCCACTGAATGAGATTCTCTTAAAGTGGGGCCAGAAATGAGTGTTTTATCAAGTCCTCCAAGTGAGCTAATATCTAAGGATCACTGACCTAACGCTCTTGTTAAAAATTCAGATTCCTGGGCCCGCTCTACTACTGACTAAATAAGCATTCACTGGAGGCCAGATCTGGGCTAGGTAGATTACCTAAGTAGATGATAGGTAGGTAGATAGATGTATACATATATATGCACACATAAATGTACATTTTTAAAAATAATTCTAGATTTACAGAGGAGTTACAAAGATAGAATTCTGATATACCTTTTTCCAGGTTACCCCAAATATCTTTAAATATGTTTAATATCTTAAACAGCCAGTGTGCATTAATCAAAACTGAGAATTTAACAATGGAAAAATACTACTTCAATACAGATTTTATTCAGATTCCACTAGTTTTTACATGAGTGTTCTTCTGTCCCAGGATCCAATCCAGTTTGCAGTTTCTCAGTCTTATTTCTTGACCTTTACAGTTTCAAAGAGCCTAAGTCAGGTATTTGTAGAATGTCCTTCAATTTGGATTTTTATGATACTTTCTCATGATTAGATGAATGTTACGGATTTGGGGTAAGAATGAAACATGAATGGGGTGTCCTTATCATCACATCCTGTCAGGGGGTGCATGAAATCAACATGAATTATCATTAATGATGTTCACTTAGTGATCCAGTTAAAGGAGTGTCTGCCAGCGTTCTCCACTCCTAAGTTACTCTTTCTTCTTTTATATATTCTTTAGAAGTCACTAAATACAACCTTAATTAGAAGGAAGAGTGTCAAAGAAGTTGTAGGCATATGTTCAAACCACTAGAATAATTAGTAAATATTTTGAGGGAAATACTTTTAAGCTGTATAAATGTTCAGTGTCTCCCACACTACCGTTAGCATCTATCAGTGGCTCTGATGTGCAACAAATATTACTATAATGTTCTAATGGTGATATTCCATTTCTCTCACTCCTTCTACATTTATTACTTGGAATTGTTCTGTACAGGAAATTCATTCCTTCTTTCTTACTTATTTACTTAGTCTTTTTTATTTCAGTATTGGTTCATCAATGTGTATTGTATTCTTTGGATAATTATTTAATAAACTTGTTCCTTATTTTGTTGTTAATATTGTTCTAGCTTTGTTCACTGGACACATTTTTAGTTAGCTTCTGTGTCTTGTTGACATAACCCCATAATTTTTTCTTTGCCTTTGTGTATTTCTTACTTCCTGACCATAGTTTCATCTTGTATGTCCCCTGCCCCAGCCTTAGAATCAGCCATTTCTTCAAAGAGCCCTGTTTCTTTTTGTTGAAAGATGATATTTCCAAACAAACAACTGGGTAGTAGGTGAGCTGGTTGCTTTGGGGTGTCACTGCCTCAAGGCTCTTTCAGTGGACAGTGCTAAGATACATATGTATGTATACTAATCATGTATACAAGCATATCTCTCTTTCTCTCCCTCTAAAACATGACTTTATGCTGATATTTCTGACTCTTTCTGGCATCACATGGTTCATTCTACCCTGCCTTTTCTGCTTATGCATAAATTCTTCAGCAGTGTGAAACCTGGTTCCCATTATCTACAGTTTATTTACTGTTTTGTTCAACTCACCTCAAGTGTGGAAAGCAGCTCCAGAATTGCTAACTCATATCCCTGTGAAAACTACACAGATCAGAATACCATTTTATGTTCAGTTCTTTGACTCTCTAGCTTTGGAGTTTCTAGTCAAAATGCAATTTTTAAAAGTTATTTACTTAGGCCAACTTATTTTCTACTCATCGCAATCAGTAAAATTGCCTCCGATATTAGTATTACAATTAGATTCATTTGTCACAGCGGCATTCCATTCTAGGATCACCTGATATCCTGGTTGATTTTTTTTTAATCTTGCATTATTATGGTGTGTTGCTCTTAAGGTTTTGACAAGTGTGTGGAATCATGTGTCTACATTCACAGAACTGTGCAGAACATTTCCATTACCCCCAAATTCCCTTGTGGGCTCCCTTTGTACTTAATGCCTCCTTCCAACCCTTGGCATCCATGGATTTCTTTCCACCTCTATGGTTTTGCTTCTTTTTTCTTTCATACTTTATTGTCAAGTTGGTTTCCATATAACACCCAGTGCTCATCCCAACAAGTGCCCTCCTCCATGCCCATCACCCCCCTTTCCCTATCCGTCACCCCCATCAGCCCTCAGTTTGTTCTCAGTATTCAAGAGTCTCTCATGGTTTGCCTCCCTCTCTCTCTCCAACTATTTTTCCCTTTCTCCTCCCCTATGGTCCTCTGTTAAGTTTCTTCTGTTCCACTTATAAGTGAAAATATATGATATCTGTCTTTCTCTGACTTATTTCATTCAGCATAACACTCTTGAGTTCCATCCATGTTGCTACAAAAGGCCAGATTTCATTCTTTCTCATTGCCATGTAGTATTCCATTGTATAGATAAACCACATCTTCTTGATCCATTCATCAGTTGATGGACACTTAGGCTCTTTCCATGTTTTGGCTATTGTTGAGAGTGCTGCAATGAACATTGGGGTCCATGTGCCCCTATGCATCAGCACTCCTTTATCCCTTGGGTAAATTTCTAGCAGTGCTACTGCTGGGTCATAGGGGAGTTTTATTGTGCATTTTTTGAGGAACCTCCACGCTGCTTTCCAGAGGGGCTGCACCCGTTAACATTCCCACCAACAGTGTAAGAGGGTGCCTCTTTCTCCACATCCTCGCCAGCATCTATAGTCTTCTGATTTGTTCATTTTCGCCACTCTGATGGGCGTGAGGTGGTTTCTTAGTGTGGTTTGATTTGTATTTCCCTGATGATGAGGGACACTGAGCATCGTTTCATGTGTCTGTTGGCCATCTGGATGTCTTCTTTGGAGAAGTGTCTGTTCATGTTTTCTGTCCATTTCTTCACTAGATTATTTGTTTTTCAGGTGTGGAATTTGGTGACTTCCTTATAGATTTTGGATACTAGTCCTTTATCCAATATGTCATTTGCAACTATCCTTTCCCATTCTATCAGCTGCCTATTAGTTTTATTGATTGTTTCCTTTGCCGTGCAGAAGCTTTTTATTTTGATGAGGTCCCAATAGTTCATTTTTGCTCTTGATTCCCTTGCCTTTTGGGATGTGTCAAGTAAGAAATTGCTACGGTTGAGGTCAAGGAGGTTGCTTCTTGCTTCTCCTTTAGGGTTTTGATAGTTTCCTGTCTCATATTTAGATCCTTTATTCATTTTGAGTTTATTTTTGTGTATTGTGTAAGAGAGTGATCTAGTTTCATTCTAGATCACGTTGCTGTCCAGTTCTCCCAGTACCATCTATTAAAGAGGTGGTCTTTTTCCATTGGATACTCTTTCCTGCTTTGTCAAAGATTAGTTGGCCAAACATTTGTGGGTCCAATTCTGAGTTCTCTACTCTATTCCATTGGTCTATTTGTCTGTTTTTGTGCCAATACCATACTGTCTTGATGATTACAACTTTGTAGTAGAGGCTAAAGTCTGGGATTGTGATGCTTCCCGTTTTGGTTTTTTTCTTCAATATTACTTTGGCTATTCGAAGTCTTTTGTGGTTCCATACACATTTTAGGATAGTTTGTTCTAGCTTTGAGAAGAATGCTGGTGCAATTTTGATTGGGAATTCATTGAATGTGTAGATTGCTTTGGGTAGTAATAACATTTTATCAATATTTATTCTTCTGATTCATGAACATGGAATGTTTGTCCATTTCTTTGTGTCTTCTTCAATTTCCTTCATAAATTTTCTATAGTTTTCATCATACAGATCTCTTATATCTTTGATTAGGTTTATTCCTAGGTATTTTATGGTTTGTTTGTTTTTTTTTTTTGCAATTGTAAATGGGATCAGTTTATTGATTTCTCTTTCTGTTGCTTCATTGTTGGTGTATAAAAATGCAACCGATTTCCCTGAAACTTTGCTAAACTCTTGGATCAGTTCTAGTAGGCTTCTGGTGGACTCTGTTGGGTTATCTATGTAGAGAATCATGTCATCTGCAAAAAGTGAAAGTTTAACTTCTTGTTTGCCAATTCTGATGCCTTTTATTTCCTTTTGTTGTCTGATTGCTGATGCTAAGACTTCCAGCACTATGTTAAACAAAAGTGGCATGAGTGGACATTGCTGTTGTGTTCCTGATCTAAGGGGGAAAGGTCTCAGTTTTTCCCCACTGAGGATAATAGCTGTGGGCTTCTCATAAATGGCTTTTATGATGGTTATGTAAGTTTTTTCTATCCCAACTTTTAAAGAGGAAGCCAATAAAAAGATAATTTGATCCAAGAGCACAAAATGAGAATTAAAGAACTAGTGATACAATCAAATGAAACAATATACATATCATAGGAATTCCAGAAGAGGAAGAGAGAGGGAAAGGCGCTGAAAGGTACTTGAACAAATTATAGCTGAGAACTTCCCCAATCTGGGGAAGGAAACAGACATTGAAATCCAAGAGGCATAGAGAACTCCCCTCAGACATAACTTGAATCAATCTTCTGCATGACATATCATAGTGAAACTGGCAAAAAATAAAGATTAAGAGAATTCTGAAAGCAGCTAGGGATAAAAGGGTCTTAACATACAAAGGGAGATCTATCAGAGTAGTCACAGACCAATCTACTGAAATTTGGCAGGCCAGAAAGGAATGGCAGGAAATCTTCAATACGATGAACAGAAAAAATATGCATCCAAGAATCCTTTATCCAGCAGGCCTTTCATTCAAAATAGAAGGAGAGATAAAGGTCTTCCTAAATAAGCAAAGTTGAAAGAATTCATCACCACTAAACCAGCCCTGTAAGAAAAAGTGAGGGGAATTCTATGAGGGAAATGTTGCAAGGAACACAACGTACCAGAGACACCACTACAAGCAGGAATCCTACAGAGAACACAGTGACTCTAAACTCATATTTTTCAATAATAACACTGAATGTAAATGGACTAAATGCTCCAATCAAAAGACATAGGGTAGCAGAATGGATTAAAAAAAACCCAAAATCCATCAATTTTCTGTCCACAAGAAACTCATTTTAGACATTAGGACACCTTCAGTTTGAAAGTAAGGGAATGGAGAAATATCTGTCATGCTACTGGAAGTCAAAAGAAAGCCGGAGCAGCCATACTTATATCAGACAAACTGGATTTTAATGTAAAGGCAGTAACAAGGGATGAAGAAGGGCATTATATAATAATTACAGCATCTTCCCATCAGGAAGAGCTAACAGTTATAAATGTCTACGCACCAAATTTGGAAGCAGCCAAATATATAAAAGAATTAATCACAAACAGAAACAATCTTATGGGCAAGAACATGCTAATAGCAGGGAACTTTAATGCTCTACTTAGAGCAATGAATAGATCAACTAGACAGAAAATCACTAAAGAAACAATGGACTTGAATGACACATTGGAACAGATGGATCTGAAAGATGTATTTAGAACTCTACATCCTGAGGCTACGGAATTCACTTTCTTCTCAAGTGCGCGTGGCACATTTTCCAAGATAGATCACATACTGGGTCATAAAGCATCCCTCAACAAATATAAAAGAATTGAGATCATACCATGCACACTTTCAGATCACAATGCTATGAAACTTGAAATCAACCACTGGAAAAATCTGGGAAGCCTCCAAAAACATGGAGGTTAAAGAACACCCTACTAAAGAATGAATGGGCCAATCAGGCCATTAGAGAAGAAATTTAAAAATATATGGAAGCAAATGAAAATAAAAATATAACAATCCAAACTCTGGGATGCAGCAAAGGCAGTCCTAAGAGGAAAGTACATTGCACTCCAGGCATATTTCAAGAAACTAGAAAAAGCATAAGTACAAAATCTAACAGTCCTCCTAAAGGAACTAGAAGGAGAGCAACAAGAACACCCTAAACCCATTAGGAGAAGAGAAATAATTTAAAAAAAAAACTAGGGCAGAAATAAACAATATTGAATAAAAAAGAAAACCAGTTGAGCAGATCAATGAAACCAAGAGTTGGTTTTTTGAAAAAATAAACAAAATTGACAAACCTCTAGACAGGCTTCTCAAAAAGAAAAGAGAGAGCACCCAAATAGAAAAAATTATGATTAAAAATGGATTTATTACAACCAATCCCTCTGAAATACAAGCAATTATCAGGGAATACTATGAAAAATTATATGCCAAGAAACTGGACAACCTAGAAGAAAGGACAAATTCCTAAACACACACGCACTACCAAAATTCACACAGGAAGAGATAGAAAATCTGAACAGACTCATTACTAGTGAAGAAATTGAATCAGTTATCAAAAATCTCCCAACAAATAAGAGCCCTGGGCCAGATGGCTTCCCTGGGGAATTCTACCAGACATTTTAATCAGAGTTAATACCCATTCTTCTCAAGCCATTCCAAAAAATAAAAATGGAAGAAAAACTTCTGGACTCATTCTACAAAGCCAGCATCACTTTGATTCCCAAATCAGACAGAGACCCAGCAAAAAAAAAAGAGAACTACAGGCCAATATCCTTGATGAATACGGATGCAAAAATCCTCAACAAGATACTTGCAAATCGAATTCAACAGAATTATCCACCATGATCAAGTGGGATTCATTCCTGGGTTACACAGCTGGTTCAATATTCGCAAATTAACTAATGGGATACACCACATTAACAAAAGAAAAGATAAAAATCATATGATCTTATCGATAGACGCAGAAAAAGCACTTGACAAAATACAGTATCCCTTCTTAGCAAAGTGCTTTTCAAATTTATTCATGCTCATCCATGAATCAGAAGTTCCTTTCTCTTGCTGAGCAGGATTCAGTTGTATGGGTGTACCTGTTTGTTGATATGGTCACCTGTTGACAGATGTCTTAGTTGTTTCCAGTTTTAGTGATTACGAATAAAGTTACTGTAAACATTTGTGTGCACGTCTGTGTGAGCATAAGCTTTTAATTCATCTGGATAAATCCCTAGGATTGGAACTAACTGCTGCTTGATATGTTATCTCTATATTTAACATTTTGGGATGCCACACTGGTTTCCAAAGTGGCTGTACATTGTACACTCCTGCCAGCAACGAGCAGACATTCCTATTGCTTTGAATCTTCTCCAGAATTTGATATTGCTGAGTTTTTTGAAAGCTTTTATTACAGTGGTATATCATTGTGGTTTTAATTATATTTCCCTAATGACTAATCTTTTCCTGTACTTATTTACCATCTATTTTGTGTGTATGTCTTTGTAGATTTTATGTCCATTTTTACTTTTCTTTTTTTACTGCTGAGTTTCAGCACTTTATATATTCTAGATGTAAGTCCTTTATAAGATATATGATTATCTCCCAGTCTCTGGCTTGAGCTTTCATTTTCTTAATACTGTCTTTCATACAACAAATGTTTTAAGGTTGCATAAAATTTGATTTATCTTTTTTTCTTACAGTTTGAGATTTTGTTGTCATATCCAAAAACTCTCTGTAAAACCTAAGACCATTACAGATTTCCCTTTGTCTCCATCTGAAAGGTTTTTTAGTTTCATATTTTAGACTTAGGTCTATCATCCATTTGAAGTTAATTTTTAAAGTTTATTTATTTACTCATTTTGAGATACAGTGTGCACACACCAGTGAGTGGGGGAAGGGCAGAGAGAGGGAGGAAGAGAGCAAATCCCAAGAAGACTCTGTGCTGTCAGCACAGAGCCCAAAGCGGGGTTTGAACTCATGAAACTGTGACACCATAACCTGAGCCAGAATAGAGTTGGATACTTAACGACTGAGCCACCCAGATGCCCCTAAAGGTAATTTTTATATGTAGTATGAAGTATATGTTGAGTCATTATTTCTGTATATGAATATTCATTGGTTTCATCATCATTTGTTGAAAAAAGAAGCCTTTTTTCACTAATTGCCTTTTCATCTTTGCCAACAATCACTTGACTATATTTGTATTGATCTATTTCTGGACCTCTTTTCTGTTCCACTGATCTAATTGTCTATCCTTTTTCCAACCTCTCACCATCTTGATTACTGTAGCTTGGGATTGATAGTAAGTCTTGAATTTATGAAGTTCACTAATTTTGTTCCTCTTTTTCAGTTGTTTTGACTATTCTAGTTCTTTGACTTTCTGTATAAATGTTAGAATTAGCTATTGATATATACAGTAAAAGCTTGGATTGCTAGTAATTTGTTCTGTGAGTGTTCTGCAAGACAAGCAAACATTTCTAATAAATTTTAACTTGATAAACGAGTGATGTCTTGCAATACGAGTAGTATATGATGCCAAATGTCACATGACCACAACTGAGTCAATGGTTCTTGAAATTCGGTTTGATAAACAAGTGCTTTGGACTACAAGCATTTTTCTGAAATGAACTATGCTCACAAATGATGGTTTTACTGTATTTTAAAATGCTTGCTGAGATTTGGAGTGAGATTGCAGTGAATCTATAGATACAATTGGGAAGTTTATTGAAATGATTTTTTAAATTTCTTTCAGCCATGTTTTATAGTTTTCAGAATATAGCTCCTGTACATATATTTTTTAAGATTTATACATAAGCATCACATTTTTTGATATTGTTAATGGCATTATTTTAATTTAAAATTATAATTACTTATTGCTCATATGTAGACATATGACCTTTGTGTTTTGAGTTTCTATTCCACAACTTTGGTTAACTCATCTTTTAGTTCTAGAAGATTCTACATAGACATTTATGTCATCTGCAAATAGAGACAATTTTATTTTTTCTTTTGTAAACTATATGCCTTTTGTTTCTTTTTTTAATTTTCTTTTTTTTTTAATAGTTTATTGTCATGTTGGTTTCCATACAACACCCAGTGCTCATCCCCACAAGTGCCCTCCTCCATGCCCATCACCCCCCTTCCCCTCACCCCCATACCCATCAGTCTTCAGTTTGTTCTCAACATTCAAGATTCTCTCATGGTTTCCCTCCCTCCCTCTCCCCCCGTTTCCCCTCTTCTTTTCCCCCACCGTCCTCCATTAAGTTCCTCCTAATTCTCCTATACATGCAAACATATGGTAGTTGTCCTTCTCTGCCTGACTTATTTTGAAATCTGGCCATGTTATGCTGAGCCTTTTGTTTCTTTTATTTTTTTTCCCACTTATTCCTCTGACAAGGACATGCAATTCAATCTTGAATAAGAAAACATTGCCTTGTCATTTCTTACTATTAAGCATGATGCTTGTTGTAGGCCTTAGTACATACCTGTTATTAGTCTTAGGAAGTTCTCATCTAATCCTAGTTTACAGTTTTATGATGAATGCATATTGAATTTTATTTGGTGCTTTTTCCACATGTATTAAGATGATCATATGGCCTATCTTATTTAATTGGATAACATATAAATTATAATGATTGATTTTCAAATAATGAACCAGCTTTCCAATCCTTAGATGAAATCCACTTACTTATGATACAGTACCATTTTTTATAAATTGCTGGATTTATTTTGTTAGTACTTTTTAGGAGTTTTGCAACTATGTTCATGAATGGTATTAGTCTTTTCTAAAATGATACCTTCATTTGGTTTGGGAATTAGGATAATACTAAACTTAAGAAATGAGTTATTTTCTCTCCTTGATTTTCAGTAAAAGATTGTATAGATCATGTATTATTTCTTCCTTAAATGTTTGGTAGAATTCATCAGTGAAACTACGTGAGGTGGGATCTTTCTTTTTGGAAGTTTGTATGTGTGCATGCATATGAATTCAGTTATTTTTAATATATTTAGAACTATTCAGATTATATATTCCACATTCACTGTTGATAGTTTGTGTCTTTCAAGGGATTCATCTATTTCATTAAGTTGCTAAGTTTATTGGCATAAAATTGTTTATAATATTCCCTTACTACCTTTTGCTACCTGTGGGATCAGTCAGGAAGGTTAGCCCTTCTTTTATTCCTGATAAAGTAATTTGTGATTTATTTATTTTTGGTCAGCTTTGACTAGAGATTTACCATATTTATTAATCTTGCCTAATAAGCAGATTTTGATTTTTTTAATTTTTTTAAAATTTTCTCTTATTTTTCCGGATTTCAGTTTCATTGATTTTGCTCTTTTATTACGTATTTTTGCTTTTGGGGGACTAGTTATTTAGCTCTTCCCCACCCCTTATTTCTTAAATGGAGGCTTCAGTTGTTATTTTCAATATTTCCTCTTTTCTAACATAAGCCATTTGATGATTACAAATTTTCTACTAAATACCGCTCTAGTTGCAGTCTATACATTTTGATATGTCCCACTTTCATTTTCATTTAGTTTTAAATATTTTAAATCCTTTTTGACCCATGAGTTATTTAGAAGTGTCTTGTTTAATTTCCAAGTGTTATTGATTTCTAGTTTCCGTTAGGTCTGATAACACTTCGTATTATTTCCATTCTTTTAAATTTGTTTTGTTGCTGTTGTTTTTTAATGGCCCAGAATATGGTCCAGCTTAATGCATGCTCCACCTACACTAGAAAAGAATGTATACTGTTCCGTTGTCCTCTGGATTGTTCTATAAATGTCAATTAGGTCAAGTTGGTTGATGGTGTTGTTGAAACTCTACATTTTGAAAATGGACCATTGGTAATCTTATGCACACTGAAAATTAAGAGCCACTTGTAGAGAACTAACACTGATTGGGATGAAAGTGTAATGGAGGTTCAGTGTTGGATGGGAGTTCATATTTGTTATGTTTGTGAAAGCCTAGTATCATCCAGTCAGTCATCCATGCTCAGGATATAAGCTTAATAATAGATATCTCCCAAGCACATTACAAGAACAAGTTTTTCCTCTTGTCTTCATCTCTAGATCTTTTGTCCATTGAATGGCCTTTGATGCTTTTCCTCCAAATATTCTCTCTACCTCTTTCACTTGTACCAGCCTTTCTTTTTTTTAAAGTTTATTTATTCATTTTTGTGAGAGACAGGGATAGCATGAGTACAGGAGAGACAGGAGGGACAGAGAGAGAGAGGGACGGAGAGAGAATCCTAAGCAGGCTCTTTGTTGCCAGTGTGAGCCTGATGTAGGAGTCAAACTCATAAAACCATGAGCTTATGATCTGAGCTAAGACGAAGAATTAAGACACTTATCCAACTGAGCCACCCAGGTGCCCCATATACCAGCCTTTCTTTTTAAATTTTTTTTCAATTTTTATTTATTTTTTTGAGAGAGAGAGAGAGATAGAACATGAGCAGGGGAGGGGTAAAGAGGAGGTAGAGACAGAATCTGAAGCAGGCTCTAGGTGAGATCCCTAGAGCCCAAGACGGGGCTTGAACTCATGAACAGTGAGATCATGACCTGAGCCAAAGTCAGCCGCTTTACTGAGTGAACTACCCAGGTGCCTCATACCAGCCTTTCTTAAAGTGTGTTTTATTTTTTTAAAAAAAAATTTAATGTTTTATTTATTTCTGAAAGAGAGAGTGTGAGCAGGGGAGGATCAGAGAGAGAGAGAGATAGACAGAATCAGAAGTAGGCTCCAGGCTCTGAGCTAGCTGCCAGCACAGAACCCAACACGGGGCTCAAACCCATGAACCATGAGATCATGACCTGAGCCAAAATCAGACCCTTAACCAACTCAGCCACCCAGGTGACCCTAAAGTGTGTTTTATAAAATACTACGTCCAGGAGCAAGAGGTGGGGTTGTGAGTAGTGTATTAATTGCTTAGGAAACTGCTGCATATTTCCATGTTGAAATTCATGATAATTAATGTCATAACAGCTCTGAGAAATCTGGAATAAACAAACCTATTCTTTTATTTAATACCCCTTCCTTCTAATAAAAAAATGCATAATACCAACTACCTTATACAGTTTTTAAGATGGGGTAACATATATAAAACACATATTTGAAGGTTGGGCACATAGTATGTGGTCAGTAAAAGTATATTACTATGATTTATAGTAGATGGTGTTCTTGTTGATGCTGTTTTAATTTTAGATTTATTCCATTGGCTGACCTTTCAAAGCTGGGATGAAATGAAGGTGAAAAAACAATCTTGGGAACGCAAACACCAGGAAAGTCACAAAAATTAACCTGAGCTTTACCTGTCTCAGTACATTTTTATTATAATTTATTGATTTTAGTGTTCTTGTAGTGTATCACATTCATTTTAAAGACCTTCCCCAACTCAGTTTGTCAACCTAAATCTGTCTCCCCAGGATCAGTATCATTGGTGTACCTGGGCATTTGCCAGTGCTGTACTAAGAAAATCAGGCTGTGCAATATCATGGATGATGCACCTAGTGTGAACAACAGCTCAGGACTTCACACAATATCTTCAGCCGTCCTCATTCAACAGCATCACCAAGGAAGTGCTGTGTACTCAGAATTCAAAGTGCTTTCCTCCCCAGCTACTTACCCTTGTTCCTTTGGTATCTCTGAGGGAACTTTATTGATGCTCTGCTTTCTTTTCTTAAACAGGTGGGCTCTGCATTGCACAGTCTGTGAGAATCCCCCAAGAGCGCAAAGACAGAACCATTGACTTTGATAGAATTATCAAACAGCTCCTGGACACCCCCAACTCCAGGGCCGTCGTGATTTTTGCCAACGATGAGGATATAAAGTAAGGATGATACGATGTAACTGATTAATATGCATGCTGCAACTTTAGGAGACAGAAAGATTAGGATACTGGCAAAGAAAGGGGAAAAGATAGCACAGAAGCAAATCTATAATTACACAGTGGGAAAGTCTGTACGTGCTTTCTCCCCTACGCACATAGTGATAGCGAACCATGGAAGCAGCAGTGTGTTCCTGTCATGTCTTCCCCCTCTGTTAGCAAAATAAATGTATTCAATTACTTGTAAAAAGAGAAAATCACTGGACCTTTCAGAGGTTCTTTTCTTAAAAATATATCCAAATGTAACAGACTTTTATCCAAAGAATTGTTCCTCTTAATGTAAAACAGGAAATGTCTTATAATTCTGGCTATATTACTACTGCGTAACACTCAGTATGTTCCAAGCCAAGCTTGTCTACCTCTACATCTCCAGGCCATCTCTTTCTCTCTTTTCTTATCTTGATTCTCCTTGGGGTAAAAATCCAATTGGGATCTTGACTTGCCTTTTTTTTTTTCTCATTCCTTATATTCTTGGTCAAGCTAATTAGAGCTAACCTTTGTTTCTGGAACATAATGTGCCCAGAATATGTTTCTAAGACACAAATGTGCCCTGCCTGATTTCTTCTCTGACCACTACCACCTTGGTCCAGAATATTTTTTTATTTAGAATACACAGTAATTACACTTGCTTAAAAATATTTTACAAATCCAGATTTAACAAAAAGGTTCCATTCATCCTGTGCCTAGCTACCAAGTTCTCCTCTTCAGCTGCAATGCCTGATGACCAGTTTTTTGTATACTCTTCTAAACAGAGTCTGTATATTTTTACACAATGGTGGCATACAGTATGTACATCTTGTTCTGTTCCCTCCTAGTCTTTACTTACTATTTTATCATGGATATCTACGAATGTAAGTACCTATCTAGTCTTTTTAATAGCTGTGCAGAATTCCATCTTATATCCATACTATAATTTACCTAAATGCTCCCTTATTGATTGACATTTGATTACAGGATTTTGCAATTATAAGTAATGCTGCAATAAACTTCCTTTTCCACAAATCTGTGCACACAAATATAAATATACACATTTATAATATTAATATATACATATCATATATTAGATGGATATATGATACTAATACAATACAAATATATACATGCAATTATATTATTTTGTATATTTATAAGTGTTTTTAACATAAATCCCTAGAAAAGAAGTTTCGAGAACAAAGATGTGTCCCAATATGAATTTTATTAAGAGTGAAGCTTCGGGGCGCCTGGGTGGCTTAGTCGGTTGAGCGTCCGACTTTCGCTTGGGTCATGATCTCGCGGTTCGTGGGTTCGAGCCCCGCGTCGGGCTCTGTGCTGACTGCCAGCTCAGAGCCTGGAGCCTGTTTC